>NW_027314926.1:0-140531 GCF_023375885.2 Dermacentor andersoni | reverse complement strand
ACACACGCGAGACAGATGCTTAAAACGCGTTTTCGCACAAATCCGTGCGCGGGTGCTAAAAAGAGCAGCATCGGCATGCTTAGCACGTCGTTTGGTAGAAATCCACGTGCGCGTTCTGCAAAAAGCACCATTTGCATGCACATCTTGTGGTTTTGCAGAAAACTTCATCCGCGTCTACCAAAAGTTGCATGTGCATGCTTAAAACGCGTTTTCGCACAAATGCGTGCGCGGGTGCTAAAAAGAGCAGCATCGGCATGCTTAGCACGTCGTTTGGTAGAAATCCACGTGCGCGTTCTGCCAAAAGCACCATTTGCATGCACATCTTGTGGTTTTGCAGAAAACTTCATCCGCGTCTACCAAAAGATGCATGTGCATGCTTAAAACGCGTTTTCGCACAAATCCGTGCGCGGGTGCTAAAAAGAGCAGCATCGGCAAGCTTAGCACGTCGTTTGGTAGAAATCCACGTGCGCGTTCTGCAAAAAGCACAATTTGCATGCACATCTTTTGGTTTTGCAGAAAACTTCATCCGCGTCTACCAAAAGATGCATGTGCATGCTTAAAACGCGTTTTCGCACAAATGCGTGCGCGGGTGCTAAAAAGAGCAGCATCGGCATGCTTAGCACGTCGTTTGGTAGAAATCCACGTGCGCGTTCTGCAAAAAGCACCATTTGCATGCACATCTTGTGGTTTTGCAGAAAACTTCATCCGCGTCTACCAAAAGATGCATGTGCATGCTTAAAACGCGTTTTCGCACAAATGCGTGCGCGGGTGCTAAAAAGAGCAGCATCGGCATGCTTAGCACGTCGTTTGGTAGAAATCCACGTGCGCGTTCTGCCAAAAGCACCATTTGCATGCACATCTTATGGTTTTGCAGAAAACTTCATCCGCGTCTACCAAAAGATGCATGTGCATGCTTAAAACGCGTTTTCGCACAAATGCTAAAAAGAGCAGCATCGGCATGCTTAGCACGTCGTTTGGTAGAAATCCACGTGCGCGTTCTGCCAAAAGCACCATTTGCATGCACATCTTGTGGTTTTGCAGAAAACTTGTGGTTTGCAGAAAACTTCATCCGCGTCTACCAAAAGATGCATGTGCATGCTTAAAACGCGTTTTCGCACAAATGCTTGCGCGGGTGCTAAAAAGAGCAGCATCGGCATGCTTAGCACGTCGTTTGGTAGAAATCCACGTGCGCGTTCTGCCAAAAGCACCATTTGCATGCACATCTTGTGGTTTTGTGCAGAAAACTTCATCCGCGTCTACCAAAAGATGCATGTGCATGCTTAAAACGCGTTTTCGCACAAATCCGTGCGCGGGTGCTAAAAAGAGCAGCATCGGCATGCTTAGCACGTCGTTTGGTAGAAATCCACGTGCGCGTTCTACAAAAAGCACCATTTGCATGCACATCTTGTGGTTTTGCAGAAAACTTCATCCGCGTCTACCAAAAGATGCATGTGCATGCTTAAAACGCGTTTTCGCACAAATGCGTGCGCGGGTGCTAAAAAGAGCAGCATCGGCATGCTTAGCACGTCGTTTGGTAGAAATCCACGTGCGCGTTCTGCCAAAAGCACCATTTGCATGCACATCTTGTGGTTTTGCAGAAAACTTCATCCGCGTCTACCAAAAGATGCATGTGCATGCTTAAAACGCGTTTTCGCACAAATCCGTGCGCGGGTGCTAAAAAGAGCAGCATCGGCAAGCTTAGCACGTCGTTTGGTAGAAATCCACGTGCGCGTTCTGCAAAAAGCACCATTTGCATGCACATCTTTTGGTTTTGCAGAAAACTTCATCCGCGTCTACCAAAAGATGCTTGTGCATGCTTAAAACGCGTTTTCGCACAAATGCGTGCGCGGGTGCTAAAAAGAGCAGCATCGGCATGCTTAGCACGTCGTTTGGTAGAAATCCACGTGCGCGTTCTGCCAAAAGCACCATTTGCATGCACATCTTGTGGTTTTGCAGAAAACTTCATCCGCGTCTACCAAAAGATGCATGTGCATGCTTAAAACGCGTTTTCGCACAAATCCGTGCGCGGGTGCTAAAAAGAGCAGCATCGGCATGCTTAGCACGTCGTTTGGTAGAAATCCACGTGCGCGTTCTGCAAAAAGCACCATTTGCATGCACATCTTGTGGTTTTGCAGAAAACTTCATCCGCGTCTACCAAAAGATGCATGTGCATGCTTAAAACGCGTTTTCGCACAAATGCGTGCGCGGGTGCTAAAAAGAGCAGCATCGGCATGCTTAGCACGTCGTTTGGTAGAAATCCACGTGCGCGTTCTGCCAAAAGCACCATTTGCATGCACATCTTGTGGTTTTGCAGAAAACTTCATCCGCGTCTACCAAAAGATGCATGTGCATGCTTAAAACGCGTTTTCGCACAAATCCGTGCGCGGGTGCTAAAAAGAGCAGCATCGGCAAGCTTAGCACGTCGTTTGGTAGAAATCCACGTGCGCGTTCTGCAAAAAGCACCATTTGCATGCACATCTTTTGGTTTTGCAGAAAACTTCATCCGCGTCTACCAAAAGATGCATGTGCATGCTTAAAACGCGTTTTCGCACAAATGCGTGCGCGGGTGCTAAAAAGAGCAGCATCGGCATGCTTAGCACGTCGTTTGGTAGAAATCCACGTGCGCGTTCTGCAAAAAGCACCATTTGCATGCACATCTTGTGGTTTTGCAGAAAACTTCATCCGCGTCTACCAAAAGATGCATGTGCATGCTTAAAACGCGTTTTCGCACAAATGCGTGCGCGGGTGCTAAAAAGAGCAGCATCGGCATGCTTAGCACGTCGTTTGGTAGAAATCCACGTGCGCGTTCTGCCAAAAGCACCATTTGCATGCACATCTTATGGTTTTGCAGAAAACTTCATCCGCGTCTACCAAAAGATGCATGTGCATGCTTAAAACGCGTTTTCGCACAAATGCGTGCGCGGGTGCTAAAAAGAGCAGCATCGGCATGCTTAGCACGTCGTTTGGTAGAAATCCACGTGCGCGTTCTGCCAAAAGCACCATTTGCATGCACATCTTGTGGTTTTGCAGAAAACTTCATCCGCGTCTACCAAAAGATGCATGTGCATGCTTAAAACGCGTTTTCGCACAAATGCGTGCGCGGGTGCTAAAAAGAGCAGAATCGGCATGCTTCGCACGTCGTTTGGTAGAAATCCACGTGCGCGTTCTGCCAAAAGCACCATTTGCATGCACATCTTGTGGTTTTGCAGAAAACTTCATCCGCGTCTACCAAAAGATGCATGTGCATGCTAAAAACGCGTTTTCGCACAAATCCGTGCGCGGGTGCTAAAAAGAGCAGCATCGGCAAGCTTAGCACGTCGTTTGGTAGAAATCCACGAGCGCGTTCTGCAAAAAGCACCATTCGCATGCACATCTTGTGGTTTTGCAGAAAACTTCATCCGCGTCTACCAAAAGATGCATGTGCATGCTTAAAACGCGTTTTCGCACAAATGCGTGCGCGGGTGCTAAAAAGAGCAGAATCGGCATGCTTCGCACGTCGTTTGGTAGAAATCCACGTGCGCGTTCTGCCAAAAGCACCATTTGCATGCACATCTTGTGGTTTTGCAGAAAACTTCATCCGCGTCTACCAAAAGATGCATGTGCATGCTAAAAACGCGTTTTCGCACAAATCCGTGCGCGGGTGCTAAAAAGAGCAGCATCGGCAAGCTTAGCACGTCGTTTGGTAGAAATCCACGAGCGTGTTCTGCAAAAAGCACCATTCGCATGCACATCTTGTGGTTTTGCAGAAAACTTCATCCGCGTCTACCAAAAGATGCATGTGCATGCTTAAAACGCGTTTTCGCACAAATGCGTGCGCGGGTGCTAAAAAGAGCAGCATCGGCATGCTTAGCACGTCGTTTGGTAGAAATCCACGAGCGCGTTCTGCAAAAAGCACCATTTGCATGCACATCTTGTGGTTTTGCAGAAAACTTCATCCGCGTCTACCAAAAGATGCATGTGCATGCTTAAAACGCGTTTTCGCACAAATGCTTGCGCGGGTGCTAAAAAGAGCAGCATCGGCATGCTTAGCACGTCGTTTGGTAGAAATCCACGTGCGCGTTCTGCCAAAAGCACCATTTGCATGCACATCTTGTGGTTTTGCAGAAAACTTCATCCGCGTCTACCAAAAGATGCATGTGCATGCTTAAAACGCGTTTTCGCACAAATCCGTGCGCGGGTGCTAAAAAGAGCAGCATCGGCATGCTTAGCACGTCGTTTGGTAGAAATCCACGTGCGCGTTCTACAAAAAGCACCATTTGCATGCACATCTTGTGGTTTTGCAGAAAACTTCATCCGCGTCTACCAAAAGATGCATGTGCATGCTTAAAACGCGTTTTCGCACAAATGCGTGCGCGGGTGCTAAAAAGAGCAGCATCGGCATGCTTAGCACGTCGTTTGGTAGAAATCCACGTGCGCGTTCTGCCAAAAGCACCATTTGCATGCACATCTTGTGGTTTTGCAGAAAACTTCATCCGCGTCTACCAAAAGATGCATGTGCATGCTTAAAACGCGTTTTCGCACAAATCCGTGCGCGGGTGCTAAAAAGAGCAGCATCGGCAAGCTTAGCACGTCGTTTGGTAGAAATCCACGTGCGCGTTCTGCAAAAAGCACCATTTGCATGCACATCTTTTGGTTTTGCAGAAAACTTCATCCGCGTCTACCAAAAGATGCTTGTGCATGCTTAAAACGCGTTTTCGCACAAATGCGTGCGCGGGTGCTAAAAAGAGCAGCATCGGCATGCTTAGCACGTCGTTTGGTAGAAATCCACGTGCGCGTTCTGCCAAAAGCACCATTTGCATGCACATCTTGTGGTTTTGCAGAAAACTTCATCCGCGTCTACCAAAAGATGCATGTGCATGCTTAAAACGCGTTTTCGCACAAATCCGTGCGCGGGTGCTAAAAAGAGCAGCATCGGCATGCTTAGCACGTCGTTTGGTAGAAATCCACGTGCGCGTTCTGCAAAAAGCACCATTTGCATGCACATCTTGTGGTTTTGCAGAAAACTTCATCCGCGTCTACCAAAAGATGCATGTGCATGCTTAAAACGCGTTTTCGCACAAATGCGTGCGCGGGTGCTAAAAAGAGCAGCATCGGCATGCTTAGCACGTCGTTTGGTAGAAATCCACGTGCGCGTTCTGCCAAAAGCACCATTTGCATGCACATCTTGTGGTTTTGCAGAAAACTTCATCCGCGTCTACCAAAAGATGCATGTGCATGCTTAAAACGCGTTTTCGCACAAATCCGTGCGCGGGTGCTAAAAAGAGCAGCATCGGCAAGCTTAGCACGTCGTTTGGTAGAAATCCACGTGCGCGTTCTGCAAAAAGCACCATTTGCATGCACATCTTTTGGTTTTGCAGAAAACTTCATCCGCGTCTACCAAAAGATGCATGTGCATGCTTAAAACGCGTTTTCGCACAAATGCGTGCGCGGGTGCTAAAAAGAGCAGCATCGGCATGCTTAGCACGTCGTTTGGTAGAAATCCACGTGCGCGTTCTGCAAAAAGCACCATTTGCATGCACATCTTGTGGTTTTGCAGAAAACTTCATCCGCGTCTACCAAAAGATGCATGTGCATGCTTAAAACGCGTTTTCGCACAAATGCGTGCGCGGGTGCTAAAAAGAGCAGCATCGGCATGCTTAGCACGTCGTTTGGTAGAAATCCACGTGCGCGTTCTGCCAAAAGCACCATTTGCATGCACATCTTATGGTTTTGCAGAAAACTTCATCCGCGTCTACCAAAAGATGCATGTGCATGCTTAAAACGCGTTTTCGCACAAATGCGTGCGCGGGTGCTAAAAAGAGCAGCATCGGCATGCTTAGCACGTCGTTTGGTAGAAATCCACGTGCGCGTTCTGCCAAAAGCACCATTTGCATGCACATCTTGTGGTTTTGCAGAAAACTTCATCCGCGTCTACCAAAAGATGCATGTGCATGCTTAAAACGCGTTTTCGCACAAATGCGTGCGCGGGTGCTAAAAAGAGCAGAATCGGCATGCTTCGCACGTCGTTTGGTAGAAATCCACGTGCGCGTTCTGCCAAAAGCACCATTTGCATGCACATCTTGTGGTTTTGCAGAAAACTTCATCCGCGTCTACCAAAAGATGCATGTGCATGCTAAAAACGCGTTTTCGCACAAATCCGTGCGCGGGTGCTAAAAAGAGCAGCATCGGCAAGCTTAGCACGTCGTTTGGTAGAAATCCACGAGCGCGTTCTGCAAAAAGCACCATTCGCATGCACATCTTGTGGTTTTGCAGAAAACTTCATCCGCGTCTACCAAAAGATGCATGTGCATGCTTAAAACGCGTTTTCGCACAAATGCGTGCGCGGGTGCTAAAAAGAGCAGCATCGGCATGCTTAGCACGTCGTTTGGTAGAAATCCACGAGCGCGTTCTGCAAAAAGCACCATTTGCATGCACATCTTGTGGTTTTGCAGAAAACTTCATCCGCGTCTACCAAAAGATGCATGTGCATGCTTAAAACGCGTTTTCGCACAAATGCTTGCGCGGGTGCTAAAAAGAGCAGCATCGGCATGCTTAGCACGTCGTTTGGTAGAAATCCACGTGCGCGTTCTGCCAAAAGCACCATTTGCATGCACATCTTGTGGTTTTGCAGAAAACTTCATCCGCGTCTACCAAAAGATGCATGTGCATGCTTAAAACGCGTTTTCGCACAAATCCGTGCGCGGGTGCTAAAAAGAGCAGCATCGGCATGCTTAGCACGTCGTTTGGTAGAAATCCACGTGCGCGTTCTGCAAAAAGCACCATTTGCATGCACATCTTGTGGTTTTGCAGAAAACTTCATCCGCGTCTACCAAAAGATGCATGTGCATGCTTAAAACGCGTTTTCGCACAAATGCGTGCGCGGGTGCTAAAAAGAGCAGCATCGGCATGCTTAGCACGTCGTTTGGTAGAAATCCACGTGCGCGTTCTGCCAAAAGCACCATTTGCATGCACATCTTGTGGTTTTGCAGAAAACTTCATCCGCGTCTACCAAAAGATGCATGTGCATGCTTAAAACGCGTTTTCGCACAAATCCGTGCGCGGGTGCTAAAAAGAGCAGCATCGGCAAGCTTAGCACGTCGTTTGGTAGAAATCCACGTGCGCGTTCTGCAAAAAGCACCATTTGCATGCACATCTTTTGGTTTTGCAGAAAACTTCATCCGCGTCTACCAAAAGATGCATGTGCATGCTTAAAACGCGTTTTCGCACAAATGCGTGCGCGGGTGCTAAAAAGAGCAGCATCGGCATGCTTAGCACGTCGTTTGGTAGAAATCCACGTGCGCGTTCTGCAAAAAGCACCATTTGCATGCACATCTTGTGGTTTTGCAGAAAACTTCATCCGCGTCTACCAAAAGATGCATGTGCATGCTTAAAACGCGTTTTCGCACAAATGCGAGCGCGGGTGCTAAAAAGAGCAGCATCGGCATGCTTAGCACGTCGTTTGGTAGAAATCCACGTGCGCGTTCTGCCAAAAGCACCATTTGCATGCACATCTAATGGTTTTGCAGAAAACTTCATCCGCGTCTACCAAAAGATGCATGTGCATGCTTAAAACGCGTTTTCGCACAAATGCGTGCGCGGGTGCTAAAAAGAGCAGCATCGGCATGCTTAGCACGTCGTTTGGTAGAAATCCACGTGCGCGTTCTGCCAAAAGCACCATTTGCATGCACATCTTGTGGTTTTGCAGAAAACTTCATCCGCGTCTACCAAAAGATGCATGTGCATGCTTAAAACGCGTTTTCGCACAAATGCGTGCGCGGGTGCTAAAAAGAGCAGAATCGGCATGCTTCGCACGTCGTTTGGTAGAAATCCACGTGCGCGTTCTGCCAAAAGCACCATTTGCATGCACATCTTGTGGTTTTGCAGAAAACTTCATCCGCGTCTACCAAAAGATGCATGTGCATGCTAAAAACGCGTTTTCGCACAAATCCGTGCGCGGGTGCTAAAAAGAGCAGCATCGGCAAGCTTAGCACGTCGTTTGGTAGAAATCCACGAGCGCGTTCTGCAAAAAGCACCATTCGCATGCACATCTTGTGGTTTTGCAGAAAACTTCATCCGCGTCTACCAAAAGATGCATGTGCATGCTTAAAACGCGTTTTCGCACAAATGCGTGCGCGGGTGCTAAAAAGAGCAGCATCGGCATGCTTAGCACGTCGTTTGGTAGAAATCCACGAGCGCGTTCTGCAAAAAGCACCATTTGCATGCACATCTTGTGGTTTTGCAGAAAACTTCATCCGCGTCTACCAAAAGATGCATGTGCATGCTTAAAACGCGTTTTCGCACAAATGCTTGCGCGGGTGCTAAAAAGAGCAGCATCGGCATGCTTAGCACGTCGTTTGGTAGAAATCCACGTGCGCGTTCTGCCAAAAGCACCATTTGCATGCACATCTTGTGGTTTTGCAGAAAACTTCATCCGCGTCTACCAAAAGATGCATGTGCATGCTTAAAACGCGTTTTCGCACAAATCCGTGCGCGGGTGCTAAAAAGAGCAGCATCGGCATGCTTAGCACGTCGTTTGGTAGAAATCCACGTGCGCGTTCTGCCAAAAGCCCCATTTGCATGCACATCTTGTGGTTTTGCAGAAAACTTCATCCGCGTCTACCAAAAGATGCATGTGCATGCTTAAAACGCGTTTTCGCACAAATCCGTGCGCGGGTGCTAAAAAGAGCAGCATCGGCATGCTTAGCACGTCGTTTGGTAGAAATCCACGTGCGCGTTCTGCCAAAAGCACCATTTGCATGCACATCTTGTGGTTTTGCAGAAAACTTCATCCGCGTCTACCAAAAGATGCATGTGCATGCTTAAAACGCGTTTTCGCACAAATCCGTGCGCGGGTGCTAAAAAGAGCAGCATCGGCATGCTTAGCACGTCGTTTGGTAGAAATCCACGTGCGCGTTCTGCAAAAAGCACCATTTGCATGCACATCTTGTGGTTTTGCAGAAAACTTCATCCGCGTCTACCAAAAGATGCATGTGCATGCTTAAAACGCGTTTTCGCACAAATGCGTGCGCGGGTGCTAAAAAGAGCAGCATCGGCATGCTTAGCACGTCGTTTGGTAGAAATCCACGAGCGGGTTCTGCAAAAAGCACCATTTGCATGCACATCTTGTGGTTTTGCAGAAAACTTCATCCGCGTCTACCAAAAGATGCATGTGCATGCTTAAAACGCGTTTTCGCACAAATGCGTGCGCGGGTGCTAAAAAGAGCAGCATCGGCATGCTTAGCACGTCGTTTGGTAGAAATCCACGAGCGCGTTCTGCAAAAAGCACCATTTGCATGCACATCTTGTGGTTTTGCAGAAAACTTCATCCGCGTCTACCAAAAGATGCATGTGCATGCTTAAAACGCGTTTTCGCACAAATGCGTGCGCGGGTGCTAAAAGGGCAGCATCGGCATGCTTAGCACGTCGTTTGGTAGAAATCCACGTGCGCGTTCTGCAAAAAGCACCATTTGCATGCACATCTTGTGGTTTTGCAGAAAACTTCATCCGCGTCTACCAAAAGATGCATGTGCATGCTTAAAACGCGTTTTCGCACAAATGCGTTCGCGGGTGCTAAAAATAGCAGCATCGGCATGCTTAGCACGTCGTTTGGTAGAAATCCACGTGCGCGTTCTGCAAAAAGTACCATTTGCATGCACATCTTGTGGTTTTGCAGAAAACTTCATCCGCGTCTACCAAAAGATGCTTGTGCATGCTTAAAACGCGTTTTCGCACAAATGCGTGCGCGGGTGCTAAAAAGAGCAGCATCGGCATGCTTAGCACGTCGTTTGGTAGAAATCCACGTGCGCGTTCTGCCAAAAGCACCATTTGCATGCACATCTTGTGGTTTTGCAGAAAACTTCATCCGCGTCTACCAAAAGATGCATGTGCATGCTTAAAACGCGTTTTCGCACAAATCCGTGCGCGGGTGCTAAAAAGAGCAGCATCGGCATGCTTAGCACGTCGTTTGGTAGAAATCCACGTGCGCGTTCTGCAAAAAGCACCATTTGCATGCACATCTTTTGGTTTTGCAGAAAACTTCATCCGCGTCTACCAAAAGATGCATGTGCATGCTTAAAACGCGTTTTCGCACAAATGCGTGCGCGGGTGCTAAAAAGAGCAGCATCGGCATGCTTAGCACGTCGTTTGGTAGAAATCCACGTGCGCGTTCTGCAAAAAGCACCATTTGCATGCACATCTTGTGGTTTTGCAGAAAACTTCATCCGCGTCTACCAAAAGATGCATGTGCATGCTTAAAACGCGTTTTCGCACAAATGCGAGCGCGGGTGCTAAAAAGAGCAGCATCGGCATGCTTAGCACGTCGTTTGGTAGAAATCCACGTGCGCGTTCTGCCAAAAGCACCATTTGCATGCACATCTTATGGTTTTGCAGAAAACTTCATCCGCGTCTACCAAAAGATGCATGTGCATGCTTAAAACGCGTTTTCGCACAAATGCGTGCGCGGGTGCTAAAAAGAGCAGCATCGGCATGCTTAGCACGTCGTTTGGTAGAAATCCACATGCGCGTTCTGCCAAAAGCACCATTTGCATGCACATCTTGTGGTTTTGCAGAAAACTTCATCCGCGTCTACCAAAAGATGCATGTGCATGCTTAAAACGCGTTTTCGCACAAATGCGTGCGCGGGTGCTAAAAAGAGCAGAATCGGCATGCTTCGCACGTCGTTTGGTAGAAATCCACGTGCGCGTTCTGCCAAAAGCACCATTTGCATGCACATCTTGTGGTTTTGCAGAAAACTTCATCCGCGTCTACCAAAAGATGCATGTGCATGCTAAAAACGCGTTTTCGCACAAATCCGTGCGCGGGTGCTAAAAAGAGCAGCATCGGCAAGCTTAGCACGTCGTTTGGTAGAAATCCACGAGCGCGTTCTGCAAAAAGCACCATTCGCATGCACATCTTGTGGTTTTGCAGAAAACTTCATCCGCGTCTACCAAAAGATGCATGTGCATGCTTAAAACGCGTTTTCGCACAAATGCGTGCGCGGGTGCTAAAAAGAGCAGCATCGGCATGCTTAGCACGTCGTTTGGTAGAAATCCACGAGCGCGTTCTGCAAAAAGCACCATTTGCATGCACATCTTGTGGTTTTGCAGAAAACTTCATCCGCGTCTACCAAAAGATGCATGTGCATGCTTAAAACGCGTTTTCGCACAAATGCTTGCGCGGGTGCTAAAAAGAGCAGCATCGGCATGCTTAGCACGTCGTTTGGTAGAAATCCACGTGCGCGTTCTGCCAAAAGCACCATTTGCATGCACATCTTGTGGTTTTGCAGAAAACTTCATCCGCGTCTACCAAAAGATGCATGTGCATGCTTAAAACGCGTTTTCGCACAAATCCGTGCGCGGGTGCTAAAAAGAGCAGCATCGGCATGCTTAGCACGTCGTTTGGTAGAAATCCACGTGCGCGTTCTGCCAAAAGCCCCATTTGCATGCACATCTTGTGGTTTTGCAGAAAACTTCATCCGCGTCTACCAAAAGATGCATGTGCATGCTTAAAACGCGTTTTCGCACAAATCCGTGCGCGGGTGCTAAAAAGAGCAGCATCGGCATGCTTAGCACGTCGTTTGGTAGAAATCCACGTGCGCGTTCTGCCAAAAGCACCATTTGCATGCACATCTTGTGGTTTTGCAGAAAACTTCATCCGCGTCTACCAAAAGATGCATGTGCATGCTTAAAACGCGTTTTCGCACAAATCCGTGCGCGGGTGCTAAAAAGAGCAGCATCGGCATGCTTAGCACGTCGTTTGGTAGAAATCCACGTGCGCGTTCTGCAAAAAGCACCATTTGCATGCACATCTTGTGGTTTTGCAGAAAACTTCATCCGCGTCTACCAAAAGATGCATGTGCATGCTTAAAACGCGTTTTCGCACAAATGCGTGCGCGGGTGCTAAAAAGAGCAGCATCGGCATGCTTAGCACGTCGTTTGGTAGAAATCCACGAGCGGGTTCTGCAAAAAGCACCATTTGCATGCACATCTTGTGGTTTTGCAGAAAACTTCATCCGCGTCTACCAAAAGATGCATGTGCATGCTTAAAACGCGTTTTCGCACAAATGCGTGCGCGGGTGCTAAAAAGAGCAGCATCGGCATGCTTAGCACGTCGTTTGGTAGAAATCCACGAGCGCGTTCTGCAAAAAGCACCATTTGCATGCACATCTTGTGGTTTTGCAGAAAACTTCATCCGCGTCTACCAAAAGATGCATGTGCATGCTTAAAACGCGTTTTCGCACAAATGCGTGCGCGGGTGCTAAAAGGGCAGCATCGGCATGCTTAGCACGTCGTTTGGTAGAAATCCACGTGCGCGTTCTGCAAAAAGCACCATTTGCATGCACATCTTGTGGTTTTGCAGAAAACTTCATCCGCGTCTACCAAAAGATGCATGTGCATGCTTAAAACGCGTTTTCGCACAAATGCGTTCGCGGGTGCTAAAAATAGCAGCATCGGCATGCTTAGCACGTCGTTTGGTAGAAATCCACGTGCGCGTTCTGCAAAAAGTACCATTTGCATGCACATCTTGTGGTTTTGCAGAAAACTTCATCCGCGTCTACCAAAAGATGCTTGTGCATGCTTAAAACGCGTTTTCGCACAAATGCGTGCGCGGGTGCTAAAAAGAGCAGCATCGGCATGCTTAGCACGTCGTTTGGTAGAAATCCACGTGCGCGTTCTGCCAAAAGCACCATTTGCATGCACATCTTGTGGTTTTGCAGAAAACTTCATCCGCGTCTACCAAAAGATGCATGTGCATGCTTAAAACGCGTTTTCGCACAAATCCGTGCGCGGGTGCTAAAAAGAGCAGCATCGGCATGCTTAGCACGTCGTTTGGTAGAAATCCACGTGCGCGTTCTGCAAAAAGCACCATTTGCATGCACATCTTGTGGTTTTGCAGAAAAACTTCATCCGCGTCTACCAAAAGATGCATGTGCATGCTTAAAACGCGTTTTCGCACAAATGCGTGCGCGGGGTGCTAAAAAGAGCAGCATCGGCATGCTTAGCACGTCGTTTGGTAGAAATCCACGAGCGCGTTCTGCAAAAAGCACCATTTGCATGCACATCTTGTGGTTTTGCAGAAAACTTCATCCGCGTCTACCAAAAGATGCATGTGCAGGCTTAAAACGCATTTTCGCACAAATGCGTGCGCGGGTGCTAAAAAGAGCAGCATCGGCATGCTTAGCACGTCGTTTGGTAGAAATCCACGTGCGCGTTCTGCAAAAAGCACCATTTGCATGCACATCTTGTGGTTTTGCAGAAAACTTCATCCGCGTCTACCAAAAGATGCATGTGCATGCTTAAAACGCGTTTTCGCACAAATGCGTGCGTGGGTGCTAAAAAGAGCAGCATCGGCATGCTTAGCACGTCGTTTGGGAGAAATCCACGTGCGGCGTTCTGCCAAAAGCACCATTTGCATGCACATCTTGTGGTTTTGCAGAAAACTTCATCCGCTTCTACCAAAAGATGCATCTGCATGCTTAAAACGCGTTTTCGGCCCAAATGCGTGCGCGGGTGCTAAAAAGAGCAGCATCGGCATGCTTAGCACGTCGTTTGGTAGAAATCCACGAGCGCGTTCTGCAAAAAGCACCATTTGCATGCACATCTTGTGGTTTTGCAGAAAACTTCATCCGCGTCTACCAAAAGATGCATGTGCATGCTTAAAACGCGTTTTCGCACAAATGCGTGCGCGGGTGCTAAAAAGAGCAGCATCGGCATGCTTAGCACGTCGTTTGGTAGAAATCCACGTGCGCGTTCTGCCAAAAGCACCATTTGCATGCACATCTTGTGGTTTTGCAGAAAACTTCATCCGCGTCTACCAAAAGATGCATGTGCATGCTTAAAACGCGTTTTCGCACAAATGCGTGGCGCGGGTGCTAAAAAGAGCAGCATCGGCATGCTTAGCACGTCGTTTGGTAGAAATCCACGAGCGCGTTCTGCAAAAAGCACCATTTGCATGCACATCTTGTGGTTTTTGCAGAAAACTTCATCCGCGTCTACCAAAAGATGCATGTGCATGCTTAAAACGCGTTTTCGCACAAATGCGCGCGCGGGTGCTAAAAAGAGCAGCATCGGCATGCTTAGCACGATGTTTGGTAGAAATCCACGTGCGCGTTCTGCAAAAAGCACCATTTGCATGCACATCTTGTGGTTTTGCAGAAAACTTCATCCGCGTCTACCAAAAGATGCATGTGCATGCTTAAAACGCGTTTTCGCACAAATGCGTGCGCGGGTGCTAAAAAGAGCAGCATCGGCATGCTTAGCACGTCGTTTGGTAGAAATCCACGTGCGCGATCTGCAAAAAGCACCATTTGCATGCACATCTTGTGGTTTTGCAGAAAACTTCATCCGCGTCTACCAAAAGATGCATGTGCATGCTTAAAACGCGTTTTCGCACAAATGCGTGCGCGGGTGCTAAAAAGAGCAGCATCGGCATGCTTAGCACGTCGTTTGGTAGAAATCTACGTGCGCGTTCTGCCAAAAGCACCATTTGCATGCACATCTTGTGGTTTTGCAGAAAACTTCATCCGCGTCTACCAAAAGATGCATGTGCATGCTTAAAACGCGTTTTCGCACAAATCCGTGCGCGGGTGCTAAAAAGAGCAGCATCGGCATGCTTAGCACGTCGTTTGGTAGAAATCCATGTGCGCGTTCTGCAAAAAGCACCATTTGCATGCACATCTTGTGGTTTTGCAGAAAACTTCATCCGCGTCTACCAAAAGATGCATGGGCATGCTTAAAACGCGTTTTCGCACAAATGCGTGCGCGGGTGCTAAAAAGAGCAGCATCGGCATGCTTAGCACGTCGTTTGGTAGAAATCCACGTGCGCGTTCTGCCAAAAGCACCATTTGCATGCACATCTTGTGGTTTTGCAGAAAACTTCATCCGCGTCTACCAAAAGATGCATGTGCATGCTTAAAACGCGTTTTCGCACAAATCCGTGCGCGGGTGCTAAAAAGAGCAGCATCGGCAAGCTTAGCACATCGTTTGGTAGAAATCCACGTGCGCGTTCTGCAAAAAGCACCATTTGCATGCACATCTTGTGGTTTTGCAGAAAACTTCATCCGCGTCTACCAAAAGATGCATGTGCATGCTTAAAACGCGTTTTCGCACAAATGCGTGCGTGGGTGCTAAAAAGAGCAGCATCGGCATGCTTAGCACGTCGTTTGGTAGAAATCCACGTGGGCGTTCTGCAAAAAGCACCATTTGCATGCACATCTAGTGGTTTTGCAGAAAACTTCATCCGCGTCTACCAAAAGATGCATGTGCATGCTTAAAACGTGTTTTCGCACAAATGCGTGCGCGGGTGCTAAAAAGAGCAGCATCGGCATGCTTAGCACGTCGTTTGGTAGAAATCCACGTGCGCGTTCTGCCAAAAGCACCATTTGCATGCACATCTTGTGGTTTTGCAGAAAACTTCATCCGCGTCTACCAAAAGATGCATGTGCAAGCTTAAAACGCGTTTTCGCACAAATCCGTGCGCGGGTGCTAAAAAGAGCAGCATCGGCATGCTTAGCACGTCGTTTGGGAGAAATCCACGTGCGCGTTCTGCAAAAAGCACCATTTGCATGCACATCTTGTGGTTTTGCAGAAAACTTCATCCGCGTCTACCAAAAGATGCATGTGCATGCTTAAAACGCGTTTTCGCACAAATGCGTGCGCGGGTGCTAAAAAGAGCAGCATCGGCATGCTTAGCACGTCGTTTGGTAGAAATCCACGAGCGCGTTCTGCAAAAAGCACCATTTGCATGCACATCTTGTGGTTTTGCAGAAAACTTCATCCGCGTCTACCAAAAGATGCATGTGCATGCTTAAAACGCGTTTTCGCACAAATGCGTGCGCGGGTGCTAAAAAGAGCAGCATCGGCATGCTTAGCACGTCGTTTGGTAGAAATCCACGTGCGCGTTCTGCAAAAAGCACCATTTGCATGCACATCTTGTGGTTTTGCAGAAAACTTCATCCGCGTCTACCAAAAGATGCATGTGCATGCTTAAAACGCGTTTTCGCACAAATGCGTGCGCGGGTGCTAAAAAGAGCAGCATCGGCATGCTTAGCACGTCGTTTGGGAGAAATCCACGTGCGCGTTCTGCCAAAAGCACCATTTGCATGCACATCTTGTGGTTTTGCAGAAAACTTCATCCGCGTCTACCAAAAGATGCATGTGCATGCTTAAAACGCGTTTTCGCCCAAATGCGTGCGCGGGTGCTAAAAAGAGCAGCATCGGCATGCTTAGCACGTCGTTTGGTAGAAATCCACGAGCGCGTTCTGGAAAAAGCACCATTTGCATGCACATCTTGTGGTTTTGCAGAAAACTTCATCCGCGTCTACCAAAAGATGCATGTGCATGCTTAAAAACGCGTTTTCGCACAAATGCGTGCGCGGGTGCTAAAAAGAGCAGCATCGGCATGCTTAGCACGTCGTTTGGTAGAAATCCACGAGCGCGTTCTGCAAAAAGCACCATTTGCATGCACATCTTGTGGTTTTGCAGAAAACTTCATCCGCGTCTACCAAAAGATGCATGTGCATGCTTAAAACGCGTTTTCGCACAAATGCGTGCGCGGGTGCTAAAAAGAGCAGCATCGGCATGCTTAGCACGTCGTTTGGTAGAAATCCACGTGCGCGTTCTGCAAAAAGCACCATTTGCATGCACATCTTGTGGTTTTGCAGAAAACTTCATCCGCGTCTACCAAAAGATGCATGTGCATGCTTAAAACGCGTTTTCGCACAAATGCGTGCGCGGGTGCTAAAAAGAGCAGCATCGGCATGCTTAGCACGTCGTTTGGGAGAAATCCACGTGCGCGTTCTGCCAAAAGCACCATTTGCATGCACATCTTTTGGTTTTGCAGAAAACTTCATCCGCGTCTACCAAAAGATGCATGTGCATGCTTAAAACGCGTTTTCGCCCAAATGCGTGCGCGGGTGCTAAAAAGAGCAGCATCGGCATGCTTAGCACGTCGTTTGGTAGAAATCCACGAGCGCGTTCTGCAAAAAGCACCATTTGCATGCACATCTTGTGGTTTTGCAGAAAACTTCATCCGCGTCTACCAAAAGATGCATGTGCATGCTTAAAACGCGTTTTCGCACAAATGCGTGCGCGGGTGCTTAAAAAGAGCAGCATCGGCATGCTTAGCACGTCGTTTGGTAGAAATCCACGTGCGCGTTCTGCCAAAAGCACCATTTGCATGCACATGTTGTGGTTTTGCAGAAAACTTCATCCGCGTCTACCAAAAGATGCATGTGCATGCTTAAAACGCGTTTTCGCACAAATGCGCGCGCGGGTGCTAAAAAGAGCAGCATCGGCATGCTTAGCACGATGTTTGGTAGAAATCCACGTGCGCGTTCTGCAAAAAGCACTATTTGCATGCACATCTTGTGGTTTTGCAGAAAACTTCATCCACGTCTACCAAAAGATGCATGTGCATGCTTAAAACGCGTTTTCGCACAAATGCTTGCGCGGGTGCTAAAAAGAGCAGCATCGGCATGCTTAGCACGTCGTTTGGTAGAAATCCACGTGCGCGTTCTGCCAAAAGCACCATTTGCATGCACATGTTGTGGTTTTGCAGAAAACTTCATCCGCGTCTACCAAAAGATGCATGTGCATGCTTAAAACGCGTTTTCGCACAAATCCGTGCGCGGGTGCTAAAAAGAGCAGCATCGGCATGCTTAGCACGTCGTTTGGTAGAAATCCACGTGCGCGTTCTGCCAAAAGCACCATTTGCATGCACATCTTGTGGTTTTGCAGAAAACTTCATCCGCGTCTACCAAAAGATGCATGTGCATGCTTAAAACGCGTTTTCGCACAAATCCGTGCGCGGGTGCTAAAAAGAGCAGCATCGGCATGCTTAGCACGTCGTTTGGTAGAAATCCACGTGCGCGTTCTGCAAAAAGCACCATTTGCATGCACATCTTGTGGTTTTGCAGAAAACTTCATCCGCGTCTACCAAAAGATGCATGTGCGTGCTTAAAACGCGTTTTCGCACAAATGCCTGCGCGGGTGCTAAAAAGAGCAGCATCGGCATGCTTAGCACGTCGTTTGGTAGAAATCTACGTGCGCGTTCTGCCAAAAGCACCATTTGCATGCACATCTTGTGGTTTTGCAGAAAACTTCATCCGCGTCTACCAAAAGATGCATGTGCATGCTTAAAACGCGTTTTCGCACAAATCCGTGCGCGGGTGCTAAAAAGAGCAGCATCGGCATGCTTAGCACGTCGTTTGGTAGAAATCCATGTGCGCGTTCTGCAAAAAGCACCATTTGCATGCACATCTTGTGGTTTTGCAGAAAACTTCATCCGCGTCTACCAAAAGATGCATGTGCATGCTTAAAACGCGTTTTCGCACAAATGCGTGCGCGGGTGCTAAAAAGAGCAGCATCGGCATGCTTAGCACGTCGTTTGGTAGAAATCCACGTGCGCGTACTGCCAAAAGCACCATTTGCATGCACATCTTGTGGTTTTGCAGAAAACTTCATCCGCGTCCACCAAAAGATGCATGTGCATGCTTAAAACGCGTTTTCGCACAAATCCGTGCGCGGGTGCTAAAAAGAGCAGCATCGGCAAGCTTAGCACATCGTTTGGTAGAAATCCACGTGCGCGTTCTGCAAAAAGCACCATTTGCATGCACATCTTGTGGTTTTGCAGAAAACTTCATCCGCGTCTACCAAAAGATGCATGTGCATGCTTAAAACGCGTTTTCGCACAAATGCGTGCGTGGGTGCTAAAAAGAGCAGCATCGGCATGCTTAGCACGTCGTTTGGTAGAAATCCACGTGGGCGATCTGCAAAAAGCACCATTTGCATGCACATCTTGTGGTTTTGCAGAAAACTTCATCCGCGTCTACCAAAAGATGCATGTGCATGCTTAAAACGCGTTTTCGCACAAATCCGTGCGCGGGTGCTAAAAAGAGCAGCATCGGCAAGCTTAGCACATCGTTTGGTAGAAATCCACGTGCGCGTTCTGCAAAAAGCACCATTTGCATGCACATCTTGTGGTTTTGCAGAAAACTTTATCCGCGTCTACCAAAAGATGCATGTGCATGCTTAAAACGCGTTTTCGCACAAATGCGTGCGCGGGTGCTAAAAAGAGCAGCATCGGCATGCTTAGCACGTCGTTTGGTAGAAATCCACGTGCGCGTTCTGCAAAAAGCACCATTTGCATGCAGATCTTGTGGTTTTGCAGAAAACTTCATCCGCGTCTACCAAAAGATGCATGTGCATGCTTAAAACGCGTTTTCGCACAAATGCGTGCGCGGGTGCTAAAAAGAGCAGCATCGGCATGCTTAGCAAGTCGTTTGGTAGAAATCCACGTGCGCGTTCTGCAAAAAGCACCATTTGCATGCACATCTTGTGGTTTTGCAGAAAACTTCATCCGCGTCTACCAAAAGATGCATGTGCATGCTTAAAACGCGTTTTCGCACAAATGCGTGCGCGGGTGCTAAAAAGAGCAGCATCGGCATGCTTAGCACGTCGTTTGGTAGAAATCCACGTGCACGTTCTGCCAAAAGCACCATTTGCATGCACATGTTGTGGTTTTGCAGAAAACTTCATCCGCGTCTACCAAAAGATGCATGTGCATGCTTAAAACGCGTTTTCGCACAAATCCGTGCGCGGGTGCTAAAAAGAGCAGCATCGGCATGCTTAGCACGTCGTTTGGTAGAAATCCACGTGCGCGTTCTGCAAAAAGCACCATTTGCATGCACATCTTGTGGTTTTGCAGAAAACTTCATCCGCGTCTACCAAAAGATGCATGTGCATGCTTAAAACGCGTTTTCGCACAAATGCGTGCGCGGGTGCTAAAAAGAGCAGCATCGGCATGCTTAGCACGTCGTTTGGTAGAAATCCACGAGCGCGTTCTGCAAAAAGCACCATTTGCATGCACATCTTGTGGTTTTGCAGAAAACTTCATCCGCGTCTACCAAAAGATGCATGTGCATGCTTAAAACGCGTTTTCGCACAAATGCGTGCGCGGGTGCTAAAAAGAGCAGCATCGGCATGCTTAGCACGTCGTTTGGCAGAAATCCACGTGCGCGTTCTGCCAAAAGCACCATTTGCATGCACATCTTGTGGTTTTGCAGAAACTTCATCCGCGTCTACCAAAAGATGCATGTGCAAGCTTAAAACGCGTTTTCGCACAAATGCGTGCGCGGGTGCTAAAAAGAGCAGCATCGGCATGCTTAGCACGTCGTTTGGTAGAAATCTACGTGCGCGTTCTGCCAATAGCACCATTTGCATGCACATCTTGTGGTTTTGCAGAAAACTTCATCCGCGTCTACCAAAAGATGCATGTGCATGCTTAAAACGCGTTTTCGCACAAATCCGTGCGCGGGTGCTAAAAAGAGCAGCATCGGCATGCTTAGCACGTCGTTTGGTAGAAATCCACGTGCGCGTTCTGCAAAAAGCACCATTTGCATGCACATCTTGTGGTTTTGCAGAAAACTTCATCCGCGTCTACCAAAAGATGCATGTGCATGCTTAAAACGCGTTTTCGCACAAATGCGTGCGCGGGTGCTAAAAAGAGCAGCATCGCCATGCTTAGCACGTCGTTTGGGAGAAATCCACGTGCGCGTTCTGCCAAAAGCACCATTTGCATGCACATCTTGTGGTTTTGCAGAAAGCTTCATCCGCGTCTACCAAAAGATGCATGTGCATGCTTAAAACGCGTTTTCGCACAAATCCGTGCGCGGGTGCTAAAAAGAGCAGCATCGGCAAGCTTAGCACGTCGTTTGGTAGAAATCCACGTGCGCGTTCTGCAAAAAGCACCATTTGCATGCACATCTAGTGGTTTTGCAGAAAACTTCATCCGCGTCTACCAAAAGATGCATGTGCATGCCTAAAACGCGTTTTCGCACAAATGCGTGCGCGGGTGCTAAAAAGAGCAGCATCGGCATGCTTAGCACGTCGTTTGGTAGAAATCCACGTGCGCGTTCTGCCAAAAGCACCATTTGCATGCACATCTTGTGGTTTTGCAGAAAACTTCATCCGCGTCTACCAAAAGATGCATGTGCATGCTTAAAACGCGTTTTCGCACAAATCCGTGCGCGGGTGCTAAAAAGAGCAGCATCGGCATGCTTAGCACGTCGTTTGGTAGAAATCCACGTGCGCGTTCTGCAAAAAGCACCATTTGCATGCACATCTTGTGGTTTTGCAGAAAACTTCATCCGCATCTACCAAAAGATGCATGTGCATGCTTAAAACGCGTTTTCGCACAAATGCGTGCGCGGGTGCTAAAAAGAGCAGCATCGGCATGCTTAGCACGTCGTTTGGTAGAAATCCACGAGCGCGTTCTGCAAAAAGCACCATTTGCATGCACATCTTGTGGTTTTGCAGAAAACTTCATCCGCGTCTACCAAAAGATGCATGTGCGTGCTTAAAACGCGTTTTCGCACAAATGCCTGCGCGGGTGCTAAAAAGAGCAGCATCGGCATGCTTAGCACGTCGTTTGGTAGAAATCTACGTGCGCGTTCTGCCAAAAGCACCATTTGCATGCACATCTTGTGGTTTTGCAGAAAACTTCATCCGCGTCTACCAAAAGATGCATGTGCATGCTTAAAACGCGTTTTCGCACAAATCCGTGCGCGGGTGCTAAAAAGAGCAGCATCGGCATGCTTAGCACGTCGTTTGGTAGAAATCCATGTGCGCGTTCTGCAAAAAGCACCATTTGCATGCACATCTTGTGGTTTTGCAGAAAACTTCATCCGCGTCTACCAAAAGATGCATGTGCATGCTTAAAACGCGTTTTCGCACAAATGCGTGCGCGGGTGCTAAAAAGAGCAGCATCGGCATGCTTAGCACGTCGTTTGGTAGAAATCCACGTGCGCGTTCTGCCAAAAGCACCATTTGCATGCACATCTTGTGGTTTTGCAGAAAACTTCATCCGCGTCTACCAAAAGATGCATGTGCATGCTTAAAACGCGTTTTCGCACAAATCCGTGCGCGGGTGCTAAAAAGAGCAGCATCGGCAAGCTTAGCACATCGTTTGGTAGAAATCCACGTGCGCGTTCTGCAAAAAGCACCATTTGCATGCACATCTTGTGGTTTTGCAGAAAACTTCATCCGCGTCTACCAAAAGATGCATGTGCATGCTTAAAACGCGTTTTCGCACAAATGCGTGCGTGGGTGCTAAAAAGAGCAGCATCGGCATGCTTAGCACGTCGTTTGGTAGAAATCCACGGGGGCGTTCTGCAAAAAGCACCATTTGCATGCACATCTTGTGGTTTTGCAGAAAACTTCATCCGCGTCTACCAAAAGATGCATGTGCATGCTTAAAACGCGTTTTCGCACAAATCCGTGCGCGGGTGCTAAAAAGAGCAGCATTGGCAAGCTTAGCACATCGTTCGGTAGAAATCCACGTGCGCGTTCTGCAAAAAGCACCATTTGCATGCACATCTTGTGGTTTTGCAGAAAACTTCATCCGCGTCTACCAAAAGATGCATGTGCATGCTTAAAACGCGTTTTCGCACAAATGCGTGCGCGGGTGCTAAAAGGAGCAGCATCGGCATGCTTAGCACGTCGTTTGGTAGAAATCCACGTGCGCGTTCTGCAAAAAGCACCATTTGCATGCACATCTAGTGGTTTTGCAGAAAACTTCATCCGCGTCTACCAAAAGATGCATGTGCATGCTTAAAATGCGTTTTCGCACAAATGCGTGCGCGGGTGCTAAAAAGAGCAGCATCGGCATGCTTAGCACGTCGTTTGGTAGAAATCCACGTGCGCGTTCTGCAAAAAGCACCATTTGCATGCACATCTTGTGGTTTTGCAGAAAACTTCATCCGCGTCTACCAAAAGATGCATGTGCATGCTCAAAACGCGTTTTCGCACAAATCCGTGCGCGGATGCTAAAAAGAGCAGCATCGGCAAGCTTAGCACATCGTTTGGTAGAAATCCACGTGCGCGTTCTGCAAAAAGCACCATTTGCATGCACATCTTGTGGTTTTGCAGAAAACTTCATCCGCGTCTACCAAAAGATGCATGTGCATGCTTAAAACGCGTTTTCGCACAAATGCGTGCGCGGGTGCTAAAAAGAGCAGCATCGGCATGCTTAGCACGTCGTTTGGTAGAAATCCACGTGCGCGTTCTGCAAAAAGAACCATTTGCATGCACATCTTGTGGTTTTGCAGAAAACTTCATCCGCGTCTACCAAAAGATGCATGTGCATGCTTAAAACGCGTTTTCGCACAAATGCGTGCGCGGGTGCTAAAAAGAGCAGCATCGGCATGCTTAGCAAGTCGTTTGGTAGAAATCCACGTGCGCGTTCTGCAAAAAGCACCATTTGCATGCACATCTTGTGGTTTTGCAGAAAACTTCATCCGCGTCTACCAAAAGATGCATGTGCATGCTTAAAACGCGTTTTCGCACAAATGCGTGCGCGGGTGCTAAAAATAGCAGCATCGGCATGCTTAGCACGTCGTTTGGTAGAAATCCACGTGCGCGTTCTGCAAAAAGCACCATTTGCATGCACATCTTGTGGTTTTGCAGAAAACTTCATCCGCGTCTACCAAAAGATGCATGTGCATGCTTAAAACGCGTTTTCGCACAAATCCGTGCGCGGGTGCTAAAAAGAGCAGCATTGGCAAGCTTAGCACATCGTTCGGTAGAAATCCACGTGCGCGTTCTGCAAAAAGCACCATTTGCATGCACATCTTGTGGTTTTGCAGAAAACTTCATCCGCGTCTACCAAAAGATGCATGTGCATGCTTAAAACGCGTTTTCGCACAAATGCGTGCGCGGGTGCTAAAAGGAGCAGCATCGGCATGCTTAGCACGTCGTTTGGTAGAAATCCACGTGCGCGTTCTGCAAAAAGCACCATTTGCATGCACATCTAGTGGTTTTGCAGAAAACTTCATCCGCGTCTACCAAAAGATGCATGTGCATGCTTAAAATGCGTTTTCGCACAAATGCGTGCGCGGGTGCTAAAAAGAGCAGCATCGGCATGCTTAGCACGTCGTTTGGTAGAAATCCACGTGCGCGTTCTGCAAAAAGCACCATTTGCATGCACATCTTGTGGTTTTGCAGAAAACTTCATCCGCGTCTACCAAAAGATGCATGTGCATGCTCAAAACGCGTTTTCGCACAAATCCGTGCGCGGATGCTAAAAAGAGCAGCATCGGCAAGCTTAGCACATCGTTTGGTAGAAATCCACGTGCGCGTTCTGCAAAAAGCACCATTTGCATGCACATCTTGTGGTTTTGCAGAAAACTTCATCCGCGTCTACCAAAAGATGCATGTGCATGCTTAAAACGCGTTTTCGCACAAATGCGTGCGCGGGTGCTAAAAAGAGCAGCATCGGCATGCTTAGCACGTCGTTTGGTAGAAATCCACGTGCGCGTTCTGCAAAAAGAACCATTTGCATGCACATCTTGTGGTTTTGCAGAAAACTTCATCCGCGTCTACCAAAAGATGCATGTGCATGCTTAAAACGCGTTTTCGCACAAATGCGTGCGCGGGTGCTAAAAAGAGCAGCATCGGCATGCTTAGCAAGTCGTTTGGTAGAAATCCACGTGCGCGTTCTGCAAAAAGCACCATTTGCATGCACATCTTGTGGTTTTGCAGAAAACTTCATCCGCGTCTACCAAAAGATGCATGTGCATGCTTAAAACGCGTTTTCGCACAAATGCGTGCGCGGGTGCTAAAAATAGCAGCATCGGCATGCTTAGCACGTCGTTTGGTAGAAATCCACGTGCGCGTTCTGCAAAAAGCACCATTTGCATGCACATCTTGTGGTTTTGCAGAAAACTTCATCCGCGTCTACCAAAAGATGCATGTGCATGCTTAAAACGCGTTTTCGCACAAATGCGTGCGCGGGTGCTAAAAAGAGCAGCATCGGCATGCTTAGCACGTCGTTTGTTAGAAATCTACGTGCGCGTTCTGCCAAAAGCACCATTTGCATGCACATTTCGTGGTTTTGCAGAAAACTTCATCCGCGTCTACCAAAAGATGCATGTGCATGCTTAAAACGCGTTTTCGCACAAATCCGTGCGCGGGTGCTAAAAAGAGCAGCATCGGCATGCTTAGCACGTCGTTTGGTAGAAATCCATGTGCGCGTTCTGCAAAAAGCACCATTTGCATGCACATCTTGTGGTTTTGCAGAAAACTTCATCCCCGTCTACCAAAAGATGCATGTGCATGCTTAAAACGCGTTTTCGCACAAATGCGTGCGCGGGTGCTAAAAAGAGCAGCATCGGCATGCTTAGCACGTCGTTTGGTAGAAATCTACGTGCGCGTTCTGCCAAAAGCACCATTTGCATGCACATCTTGTGGTTTTGCAGAAACCTTCATCCGCGTCTACCAAAAGATGCATGTGCATGCTTAAAACGCGTTTTCGCACAAATCCGTGCGCGGGTGCTAAAAAGAGCAGCATCGGCATGCTTAGCACGTCGTTTGGTAGAAATCCATGTGCGCGTTCTGCAAAAAGCACCATTTGCATGCACATCTTGTGGTTTTGCAGAAAACTTCATCCGCGTCTACCAAAAGATGCATGTGCATGCTTAAAACGCGTTTTCGCACAAATGCGTGCGCGGGTGCTAAAAAGATCAGCATCGGCATGCTTAGCACGTCGTTTGGTAGAAATCCACGTGCGCGTTCTGCCAAAAGCACCATTTGCATGCACATCTTGTGGTTTTGCAGAAAACTTCATCCGCGTCTACCAAAAGATGCATGTGCATGCTTAAAACGCGTTTTCGCACAAATCGGTGCGCGGGTGCTAAAAAGAGCAGCATCGGCAAGCTTAGCACATAGTTTGGTAGAAATCCACGTGCGCGTTCTGCAAAAAGCACCATTTGCATGCACATCTTGTGGTTTTGCAGAAAACTTCATCCGCGTCTACCAAAAGATGCATGTGCATGCTCAAAACGCGTTTTCGCACAAATGCGTGCGCGGGTGCTAAAAAGAGCAGCATCGGCATGCTTAGCACGTCGTTTGGTAGAAATCCACGTGCGCGTTCTGCAAAAAGCACCATTTGCATGCACATCTTGTGGTTTTGCAGAAAACTTCATCCGCGTCTACCAAAAGATGCATGTGCATGCTCAAAACGCGTTTTCGCACAAATCCGTGCGCGGATGCTAAAAAGAGCAGCATCGGCAAGCTTAGCACATCGTTTGGTAGAAATCCACGTGCGCGTTCTGCAAAAAGCACCATTTGCATGCACATCTTGTGGTTTTGCAGAAAACTTCATCCGCGTCTACCAAAAGATGCATGTGCATGCTTAAAACGCGTTTTCGCACAAATGCGTGCGCGGGTGCTAAAAAGAGCAGCATCGGCATGCTTAGCACGTCGTTTGGTAGAAATCCACGTGCGCGTTCTGCAAAAAGAACCATTTGCATGCACATCTTGTGGTTTTGCAGAAAACTTCATCCGCGTCTACCAAAAGATGCATGTGCATGCTTAAAACGCGTTTTCGCACAAATGCGTGCGCGGGTGCTAAAAAGAGCAGCATCGGCATGCTTAGCAAGTCGTTTGGTAGAAATCCACGTGCGCGTTCTGCAAAAAGCACCATTTGCATGCACATCTTGTGGTTTTGCAGAAAACTTCATCCGCGTCTACCAAAAGATGCATGTGCATGCTTAAAACGCGTTTTCGCACAAATGCGTGCGCGGGTGCTAAAAATAGCAGCATCGGCATGCTTAGCACGTCGTTTGGTAGAAATCCACGTGCGCGTTCTGCAAAAAGCACCATTTGCATGCACATCTTGTGGTTTTGCAGAAAACTTCATCCGCGTCTACCAAAAGATGCATGTGCATGCTTAAAACGCGTTTTCGCACAAATGCGTGCGCGGGTGCTAAAAAGAGCAGCATCGGCATGCTTAGCACGTCGTTTGGTAGAAATCTACGTGCGCGTTCTGCCAAAAGCACCATTTGCATGCACATTTTGTGGTTTTGCAGAAAACTTCATCGGCGCCTACCAAAAGATGCATGTGCATGCTTAAAACGCGTTTTCGCACAAATCCGTGCGCGGGTGCTAAAAAGAGCAGCATCGGCATGCTTAGCACGTCGTTTGGTAGAAATCCATGTGCGCGTTCTGCAAAAAGCACCATTTGCATGCACATCTTGTGGTTTTGCAGAAAACTTCATCCGCGTCTACCAAAAGATGCATGTGCATGCTTAAAACGCGTTTTCGCACAAATGCGTGCGCGGGTGCTAAAAAGAGCAGCATCGGCATGCTTAGCAAGTCGTTTGGTAGAAATCCACGTGCGCGTTCTGCAAAAAGCACCATTTGCATGCACATCTTGTGGTTTTGCAGAAAACTTCATCCGCGTCTACCAAAAGATGCATGTGCATGCTTAAAACGCGTTTTCGCACAAATGCGTGCGCGGGTGCTAAAAATAGCAGCATCGGCATGCTTAGCACGTCGTTTGGTAGAAATCCACGTGCGCGTTCTGCAAAAAGCACCATTTGCATGCACATCTTGTGGTTTTGCAGAAAACTTCATCCGCGTCTACCAAAAGATGCATGTGCATGCTTAAAACGCGTTTTCGCACAAATGCGTGCGCGGGTGCTAAAAAGAGCAGCATCGGCATGCTTAGCACGTCGTTTGGTAGAAATCTACGTGCGCGTTCTGCCAAAAGCACCATTTGCATGCACATTTTGTGGTTTTGCAGAAAACATCATCCGCGTCTACCAAAAGATGCATGTGCATGCTTAAAACGCGTTTTCGCACAAATCCGTGCGCGGGTGCTAAAAAGAGCAGCATCGGCATGCTTAGCACGTCGTTTGTTAGAAATCTACGTGCGCGTTCTGCCAAAAGCACCATTTGCATGCACATTTCGTGGTTTTGCAGAAAACTTCATCCGCGTCTACCAAAAGATGCATGTGCATGCTTAAAACGCGTTTTCGCACAAATCCGTGCGCGGGTGCTAAAAAGAGCAGCATCGGCATGCTTAGCACGTCGTTTGGTAGAAATCCATGTGCGCGTTCTGCAAAAAGCACCATTTGCATGCACATCTTGTGGTTTTGCAGAAAACTTCATCCCCGTCTACCAAAAGATGCATGTGCATGCTTAAAACGCGTTTTCGCACAAATGCGTGCGCGAGTGCTAAAAAGAGCAGCATCGGCATGCTTAGCACGTCGTTTGGTAGAAATCTACGTGCGCGTTCTGCCAAAAGCACCATTTGCATGCACATCTTGTGGTTTTGCAGAAACCTTCATCCGCGTCTACCAAAAGATGCATGTGCATGCTTAAAACGCGTTTTCGCACAAATCCGTGCGCGGGTGCTAAAAAGAGCAGCATCGGCATGCTTAGCACGTCGTTTGGTAGAAATCCATGTGCGCGTTCTGCAAAAAGCACCATTTGCATGCACATCTTGTGGTTTTGCAGAAAACTTCATCCGCGTCTACCAAAAGATGCATGTGCATGCTTAAAACGCGTTTTCGCACAAATGCGTGCGCGGGTGCTAAAAAGATCAGCATCGGCATGCTTAGCACGTCGTTTGGTAGAAATCCACGTGCGCGTTCTGCCAAAAGCACCATTTGCATGCACATCTTGTGGTTTTGCAGAAAACTTCATCCGCGTCTACCAAAAGATGCATGTGCATGCTTAAAACGCGTTTTCGCACAAATCGGTGCGCGGGTGCTAAAAAGAGCAGCATCGGCAAGCTTAGCACATCGTTTGGTAGAAATCCACGTGCGCGTTCTGCAAAAAGCACCATTTGCATGCACATCTTGTGGTTTTGCAGAAAACTTCATCCGCGTCTACCAAAAGATGCATGTGCATGCTCAAAACGCGTTTTCGCACAAATGCGTGCGCGGGTGCTAAAAAGAGCAGCATCGGCATGCTTAGCACGTCGTTTGGTAGAAATCCACGTGCGCGTTCTGCAAAAAGCACCATTTGCATGCACATCTTGTGGTTTTGCAGAAAACTTCATCCGCGTCTACCAAAAGATGCATGTGCATGCTCAAAACGCGTTTTCGCACAAATCCGTGCGCGGATGCTAAAAAGAGCAGCATCGGCAAGCTTAGCACATCGTTTGGTAGAAATCCACGTGCGCGTTCTGCAAAAAGCACCATTTGCATGCACATCTTGTGGTTTTGCAGAAAACTTCATCCGCGTCTACCAAAAGATGCATGTGCATGCTTAAAACGCGTTTTCGCACAAATGCGTGCGCGGGTGCTAAAAAGAGCAGCATCGGCATGCTTAGCACGTCGTTTGGTAGAAATCCACGTGCGCGTTCTGCAAAAAGAACCATTTGCATGCACATCTTGTGGTTTTGCAGAAAACTTCATCCGCGTCTACCAAAAGATGCATGTGCATGCTTAAAACGCGTTTTCACACAAATGCGTGCGCGGGTGCTAAAAAGAGCAGCATCGGCATGCTTAGCAAGTCGTTTGGTAGAAATCCACGTGCGCGTTCTGCAAAAAGCACCATTTGCATGCACATCTTGTGGTTTTGCAGAAAACTTCATCCGCGTCTACCAAAAGATGCATGTGCATGCTTAAAACGCGTTTTCGCACAAATGCGTGCGCGGGTGCTAAAAATAGCAGCATCGGCATGCTTAGCACGTCGTTTGGTAGAAATCCACGTGCGCGTTCTGCAAAAAGCACCATTTGCATGCACATCTTGTGGTTTTGCAGAAAACTTCATCCGCGTCTACCAAAAGATGCATGTGCATGCTTAAAACGCGTTTTCGCACAAATGCGTGCGCGGGTGCTAAAAAGAGCAGCATCGGCATGCTTAGCACGTCGTTTGGTAGAAATCTACGTGCGCGTTCTGCCAAAAGCACCATTTGCATGCACATTTTGTGGTTTTGCAGAAAACTTCATCCGCGCCTACCAAAAGATGCATGTGCATGCTTAAAACGCGTTTTCGCACAAATCCGTGCGCGGGTGCTAAAAAGAGCAGCATCGGCATGCTTAGCACGTCGTTTGGTAGAAATCCATGTGCGCGTTCTGCAAAAAGCACCATTTGCATGCACATCTTGTGGTTTTGCAGAAAACTTCATCCGCGTCTACCAAAAGATGCATGTGTATGCTTAAAACGCGTTTTCGCACAAATGCGTGCGCGGGTGCTAAAAAGAGCAGCATCGGCATGCTTAGCAAGTCGTTTGGTAGAAATCCACGTGCGCGTTCTGCAAAAAGCACCATTTGCATGCACATCTTGTGGTTTTGCAGAAAACTTCATCCGCGTCTACCAAAAGATGCATGTGCATGCTTAAAACGCGTTTTCGCACAAATGCGTGCGCGGGTGCTAAAAATAGCAGCATCGGCATGCTTAGCACGTCGTTTGGTAGAAATCCACGTGCGCGTTCTGCAAAAAGCACCATTTGCATGCACATCTTGTGGTTTTGCAGAAAACTTCATCCGCGTATACCAAAAGATGCATGTGCATGCTTAAAACGCGTTTTCGCACAAATGCGTGCGCGGGTGCTAAAAAGAGCAGCATCGGCATGCTTAGCACGTCGTTTGGTAGAAATCTACGTGCGCGTTCTGCCAAAAGCACCATTTGCATGCACATTTTGTGGTTTTGCAGAAAACTTCATCCGCGTCTACCAAAAGATGCATGTGCATGCTTAAAACGCGTTTTCGCACAAATCCGTGCGCGGGTGCTAAAAAGAGCAGCATCGGCATGCTTAGCACGTCGTTTGGTAGAAATCCATGTGCGCGTTCTGCAAAAAGCACCATTTGCATGCACATCTTGTGGTTTTGCAGAAAACTTCATCCGCGTCTACCAAAAGATGCATGTGCATGCTTAAAACGCGTTTTCGCACAAATGCGTGCGCGGGTGCTAAAAAGAGCAGCATCGGCATGCTTAGCACGTCGTTTGGTAGAAATCCACGTGCGCGTTCTGCCAAAAGCACCATTTGCATGCACATCTTGTGGTTTTGCAGAAAACTTCATCCGCGTCTACCAAAAGATGCATGTGCATGCTTAAAACGCGTTTTCGCACAAATCGGTGCGCGGGTGCTAAAAAGAGCAGCATCGGCAAGCTTAGCACATCGTTTGGTAGAAATCCACGTGCGCGTTCTGCAAAAAGCACCATTTGCATGCACATCTTGTGGTTTTGCAGAAAACTTCATCCGCGTCTACCAAAAGATGCATGTGCATGCTCAAAACGCGTTTTCGCACAAATGCGTGCGCGGGTGCTAAAAAGAGCAGCATCGGCATGCTTAGCACGTCGTTTGGTAGAAATCCACGTGCGCGTTCTGCAAAAAGCACCATTTGCATGCACATCTTGTGGTTTTGCAGAAAACTTCATCCGCGTCTACCAAAAGATGCATGTGCATGCTCAAAACGCGTTTTCGCACAAATCCGTGCGCGGATGCTAAAAAGAGCAGCATCGGCAAGCTTAGCACATCGTTTGGTAGAAATCCACGTGCGCGTTCTGCAAAAAGCACCATTTGCATGCACATCCTGTGGTTTTGCAGAAAACTTCATCCGCGTCTACCAAAAGATGCATGTGCATGCTTAAAACGCGTTTTCGCACAAATGCGTGCGCGGGTGCTAAAAAGAGCAGCATCGGCATGCTTAGCACGTCGTTTGGTAGAAATCCACGTGCGCGTTCTGCAAAAAGAACCATTTGCATGCACATCTTGTGGTTTTGCAGAAAACTTCATCCGCGTCTACCAAAAGATGCATGTGCATGCTTAAAACGCGTTTTCACACAAATGCGTGCGCGGGTGCTAAAAAGAGCAGCATCGGCATGCTTAGCAAGTCGTTTGGTAGAAATCCACGTGCGCGTTCTGCAAAAAGCACCATTTGCATGCACATCTTGTGGTTTTGCAGAAAACTTCATCCGCGTCTACCAAAAGATGCATGTGCATGCTTAAAACGCGTTTTCGCACAAATGCGTGCGCGGGTGCTAAAAATAGCAGCATCGGCATGCTTAGCACGTCGTTTGGTAGAAATCCACGTGCGCGTTCTGCAAAAAGCACCATTTGCATGCACATCTTGTGGTTTTGCAGAAAACTTCATCCGCGTCTACCAAAAGATGCATGTGCATGCTTAAAACGCGTTTTCGCACAAATGCGTGCGCGGGTGCTAAAAAGAGCAGCATCGGCATGCTTAGCACGTCGTTTGGTAGAAATCTACGTGCGCGTTCTGCCAAAAGCACCATTTGCATGCACATTTTGTGGTTTTGCAGAAAACTTCATCCGCGCCTACCAAAAGATGCATGTGCATGCTTAAAACGCGTTTTCGCACAAATCCGTTCGCGGGTGCTAAAAAGAGCAGCATCGGCATGCTTAGCACGTCGTTTGGTAGAAATCCATGTGCGCGTTCTGCAAAAAGCACCATTTGCATGCACATCTTGTGGTTTTGCAGAAAACTTCATCCGCGTCTACCAAAAGATGCATGTGCATGCTTAAAACGCGTTTTCGCACAAATGCGTGCGCGGGTGCTAAAAAGAGCAGCATCGGCATGCTTAGCAAGTCGTTTGGTAGAAATCCACGTGCGCGTTCTGCAAAAAGCACCATTTGCATGCACATCTTGTGGTTTTGCAGAAAACTTCATCCGCGTCTACCAAAAGATGCATGTGCATGCTTAAAACGCGTTTTCGCACAAATGCGTGCGCGGGTGCTAAAAATAGCAGCATCGGCATGCTTAGCACGTCGTTTGGTAGAAATCCACGTGCGCGTTCTGCAAAAAGCACCATTTGCATGCACATCTTGTGGTTTTGCAGAAAACTTCATCCGCGTCTACCAAAAGATGCATGTGCATGCTTAAAACGCGTTTTCGCACAAATGCGTGCGCGGGTGCTAAAAAGAGCAGCATCGGCATGCTTAGCACGTCGTTTGGTAGAAATCTACGTGCGCGTTCTGCCAAAAGCACCATTTGCATGCACATTTTGTGGTTTTGCAGAAAACTTCATCCGCGTCTACCAAAAGATGCATGTGCATGCTTAAAACGCGTTTTCGCACAAATCCGTGCGCGGGTGCTAAAAAGAGCAGCATCGGCATGCTTAGCACGTCGTTTGGTAGAAATCCATGTGCGCGTTCTGCAAAAAGCACCATTTGCATGCACATCTTGTGGTTTTGCAGAAAACTTCATCCGCGTCTACCAAAAGATGCATGTGCATGCTTAAAACGCGTTTTCGCACAAATGCGTGCGCGGGTGCTAAAAAGAGCAGCATCGGCATGCTTAGCACGTCGTTTGGTAGAAATCCACGTGCGCGTTCTGCCAAAAGCACCATTTGCATGCACATGTTGTGGTTTTGCAGAAAACTTCATCCGCGTCTACCAAAAGATGAATGTGCATGCTTAAAACGCGTTTTCGCACAAATCCGTGCGCGGGTGCTAAAAAGAGCAGCATCGGCAAGCTTAGCACATCGTTTGGTAGAAATCCACGTGCGCGTTCTGCAAAAAGCACCATTTGCATGCACATCTTGTGGTTTTGCAGAAAACTTCATCCGCGTCTACCAAAAGATGCATGTGCATGCTTAAAACGCGTTTTCGCACAAATGCGTGCGCGGGTGCTAAAAAGAGCAGCATCGGCATGCTTAGCACGTCGTTTGGTAGAAATCCACGTGCGCGTTCTGCAAAAAGCACCATTTGCATGCACATCTTGTGGTTTTGCAGAAAACTTCATCCGCGTCTACCAAAAGATGCATGTGCATGCTTAAAACGCGTTTTCGCACAAATGCGTGCGCGGATGCTAAAAATAGCAGCATCGGCATGCTTAGCACGTCGTTTGGTAGAAATCCACGTGCGCGTTCTGCAAAAAGCACCATTTGCATGCACATCTTGTGGTTTTGCAGAAAACTTCATCCGCGTCTACCAAAAGATGCATGTGCATGCTTAAAACGCGTTTTCGCACAAATGCGTGCGCGGGTGCTAAAAAGATCAGCATCGGCATGCTTAGCACGTCGTTTGGTAGAAATCTACGTGCGCGTTCTGCCAAAAGCACCATTTGCATGCACATCTTGTGGTTTTGCAGAAACCTTCATCCGCGTCTACCAAAAGATGCATGTGCATGCTTAAAACGCGTTTTCGCACAAATCCGTGCGCGGGTGCTAAAAAGAGCAGCATCGGCATGCTTAGCACGTCGTTTGGTAGAAATCCATGTGCGCGTTCTGCAAAAAGCACCATTTGCATGCACATCTTGTGGTTTTGCAGAAAACTTCATCCGCGTCTACCAAAAGATGCATGTGCATGCTTAAAACGCGTTTTCGCACAAATGCGTGCGCGGGTGCTAAAAAGATCAGCATCGGCATGCTTAGCACGTCGTTTGGTAGAAATCTACGTGCGCGTTCTGCCAAAAGCACCATTTGCATGCACATCTTGTGGTTTTGCAGAAAACTTCATCCGCGTCTACCAAAAGTTGCATGTGCATGCTTAAAACGCGTTTTCGCACAAATGCGTGCGCGGGTGCTAAAAGGAGCAGCATCGGCATGCTTAGCAAGTCGTTTGGTAGAAATCCACGTGCGCGTTCTGCAAAAAGCACCATTTGCATGCACATCTTGTGGTTTTGCAGAAAACTTCATCCGCGTCTACCAAAAGATGCATGTGCATGCTTAAAACGCGTTTTCGCACAAATGCGTGCGCGGGTGCTAAAAATAGCAGCATCGGCATGCTTAGCACGTCGTTTGGTAGAAATCCACGTGCGCGTTCTGCAAAAAGCACCATTTGCATGCACATCTTGTTTGTTTTGCAGAAAACTTCATCCGCGTCTACCAAAAGATGCATGTGCATGCTTAAAACGCGTTTTCGCACAAATGCGTGCGCGGGTGCTAAAAAGAGCAGCATCGGCATGCTTAGCACGTCGTTTGGTAGAAATCTACGTGCGCGTTCTGCCAAAAGCACCATTTGCATGCACATTTTGTGGTTTTGCAGAAAACTTCATCCGCGTCTACCAAAAGATGCATGTGCATGCTTAAAACGCGTTTTCGCACAAATCCGTGCGCGGGTGCTAAAAAGAGCAGCATCGGCATGCTTAGCACGTCGTTTGGTAGAAATCCATGTGCGCGTTCTGCAAAAAGCACCATTTGCATGCACATCTTGTGGTTTTGCAGAAAACTTCATCCGCGTCTACCAAAAGATGCATGTGCATGCTTAAAACGAGTTTTCGCACAAATGCGTGCGCGGGTGCTAAAAAGAACAGCATCGGCATGCTTAGCACGTCGTTTGGTAGAAATCCACGTGCGCGTTCTGCCAAAAGCACCATTTGCATGCACATCTTGTGGTTTTGCAGAAAACTTCATCCGCGTCTACCAAAAGATGCATGTGTATGCTTAAAACGCGTTTTCGCACAAATCCGTGCGCGGGTGCTAAAAAGAGCAGCATCGGCAAGCTTAGCACATCGTTTGGTAGAAATCCACGTGCGCGTTCTGCAAAAAGCACCATTTGCATGCACATCTTGTGGTTTTGCAGAAAACTTCATCCGCGTCTACCAAAAGATGCATGTGCATGCTTAAAACGCGTTTTCGCACAAATGCGTGCGCGGGTGCTAAAAAGAGCAGCATCGGCATGCTTAGCACGTCGTTTGGTAGAAATCCACGTGCGCGTTCTGCAAAAAGCACCATTTGCATGCACATCTTGTGGTTTTGCAGAAAACTTCATCCGCGTCTACCAAAAGATGCATGTGCATGCTTAAAACGCGTTTTCGCACAAATGCGTGCGCGGGTGCTAAAAAGAGCAGCATCGGCATGCTTAGCACGTCGTTTGGTAGAAATCTACGTGCGCGTTCTGCCAAAAGCACCATTTGCATGCACATCTTGTGGTTTTGCAGAAAACTTCATCCGCGTCTACCAAAAGATGCATGTGCATGCTTAAAACGCGTTTTCGCACAAATCCGTGCGCGGGTGCTAAAAAGAGCAGCATCGGCATGCTTAGCACGTCGTTTGGTAGAAATCCATGTGCGCGTTCTGCAAAAAGCACCATTTGCATGCACATCTTGTGGTTTTGCAGAAAACTTCATCCGCGTCTACCAAAAGATGCATGTGCATGCTTAAAACGCGTTTTCGCACAAATGCGTGCGCGGTGCTAAAAAGAGCAGCATCGGCATGCTTAGCACGTCGTTTTGGAGAAATCCACGTGCGCGTTCTGCAAAAAGCACCATTTGCATGCACATCTAGTGGTTTTGCAGAAAACTTCATCCGCGTCTACCAAAAGATGCATGTGCATGCTTAAAACGCGTTTTCGCACAAATGCGTGCGCGGGTGCTAAAAAGAGCAGCATCGGCATGTTTAGCACGTCGTTTGGTAGAAATCCACGTGCGCGTTCTGCAAAAAGCACCATTTGCATGCACATCTTGTGGTTTTGCAGAAAACTTCATCCGCGTCTACCAAAAGATGCATGTGCATGCTTAAAACGCGTTTTCGCACAAATGCGTGCGCGGGTGCTAAAAAGAGCAGCATCGGCATGCTTAGCACGTCGTTTGGTAGAAATCTACGTGCGCGTTCTGCCAAAAGCACCATTTGCATGCACATCTTGTGGTTTTGCAGAAAACTTCATCCGCGTCTACCAAAAGATGCATGTGCATGCTTAAAACGCGTTTTCGCACAAATCCGTGCGCGGGTGCTAAAAAGAGCAGCATCGGCATGCTTAGCACGTCGCTTGGTAGAAATACATGTGCGCGTTCTGCAAAAAGCACCATTTGCATGCACATCTTGTGGTTTTGCAGAAAACTTCATCCGCGTCTACCAAAAGATGCATGTGCATGCTTAAAACGCGTTTTCGCACAAATGTGTGCGCGGGTGCTAAAAAGAGCAGCATCGGCATGCTTAGCACGTCGTTTTGGAGAAATCCACGTGCGCGTTCTGCAAAAAGCACCATTTGCATGCACATCTAGTGGTTTTGCAGAAAACTTCATCCGCGTCTACCAAAAGATGCATGTGCATGCTTAAAACGCGTTTTCGCACAAATGCGTGCGCGGGTGCTAAAAAGAGCAGCATCGGCATGCTTAGCACGTCGTTTGGTAGAAATCCACGTGCGCGTTCTGCCAAAAGCACCATTTGCATGCACATCTTGTGGTTTTGCAGAAAACTTCATCCGCGTCTACCAAAAGATGCATGTGCATGCTTAAAACGCGTTTTCGCACAAATCCGTGCGCGGGTGCTAAAAAGAGCAGCATCGGCATGCTTAGCACGTCGTTTGGTAGAAATCCACGTGCGCGTTCTGCAAAAAGCACCATTTGCATGCACATCTTGTGGTTTTGCAGAAAACTTCATCCGCGTCTACCAAAAGATGCATGTGCATGCTTAAAACGCGTTTTCGCACAAATGCGTGCGCGGGTGCTAAAAAGAGCAGCATCGGCATGCTTAGCACGTCGTTTGGTAGAAATCCACGTGCGCGTTCTCCCAAAAGCACCATTTGCATGCACATGTTGTGGTTTTGCAGAAAACTTCATCCGCGTCTACCAAAAGATGCATGTGCATGCTTAAAACGCGTTTTCGCACAAATCCGTGCGCGGGTGCTAAAAGAGCAGCATCGGCATGCTTAGCACGTCGTTTGGTAGAAATCCACGTGCGCGTTCTGCAAAAAGCACCATTTGCATGCACATCTTGTGGTTTTGCAGAAAACTTCATCCGCGTCTACCAAAAGATGCATGTGCATGCTTAAAACGCGTTTTCGCACAAATGCGTGCGCGGGTGCTAAAAAGAGCAGCATCGGCATGCTTAGCACGTCGTTTGGTAGAAATCTACGTGCGCGTTCTGCCAAAAGCACCATTTGCATGCACATTTTGTGGTTTTGCAGAAAACTTCATCCGCGTCTACCAAAAGATGCATGTGCATGCTTAAAACGCGTTTTCGCACAAATCCGTGCGCGTGTGCTAAAAAGAGCAGCATCGGCATGCTTAGCACGTCGTTTGGTAGAAATCCATGTGCGCGTTCTGCAAAAAGCACCATTTGCATGCACATCTTGTGGTATTGCAGAAAACTTCATCCGCGTCTACCAAAAGATGCATGTGCATGCTTAAAACGCGTTTTCGCACAAATGCGTGCGCGGGTGCTAAAAAGAGCAGCATCGGCATGCTTAGCACGTCGTTTGGTAGAAATTCACGTGCGCGTTCTGCCAAAAGCACCATTTGCATGCACATCTTGTGGTTTTGCAGAAAACTTCATCCGCGTCTACCAAAAGATGCATGTGCATGCTTAAAACGCGTTTTCGCACAAATCCGTGCGCGGGTGCTAAAAAGAGCAGCATCGGCAAGCTTAGCACATCGTTTGGTAGAAATCCACGTGCGCGTTCTGCAAAAAGCACCATTTGCATGCACATCTTGTGGTTTTGCAGAAAACTTCATCCGCGTCTACCAAAAGATGCATGTGCATGCTTAAAACGCGTTTTCGCACAAATGCGTGCGCGGGTGCTAAAAAGAGCAGCATCGGCATGCTTAGCACGTCGTTTGGTAGAAATCCACGGGCGCGTTCTGCAAAAAGCACCATTTGCATGCACATCTTGTGGTTTTGCAGAAAACTTCATCCGCGTCTACCAAAAGATGCATGTGCATGCTTAAAACGCGTTTTCGCACAAATGCGTGCGCGGGTGCTAAAAAGAGCAGCATCGGCATGCTTAGCACGTCGTTTGGTAGAAATCTACGTGCGCGTTCTGCCAAAAGCACCATTTGCATGCACATCTTGTGGTTTTGCAGAAAACTTCATCCGCGTCTACCAAAAGATGCATGTGCATGCTTAAAACGCGTTTTCGCACAAATCCGTGCGCGGGTGCTAAAAAGAGCAGCATCGGCATGCTTAGCACGTCGTTTGGTAGAAATCCATGTGCGCGTTCTGCAAAAAGCACCATTTGCATGCACATCTTGTGGTTTTGCAGAAAACTTCATCCGCGTCTACCAAAAGATGCATGTGCATGCTTAAAACGCGTTTTCGCACAAATGCGTGCGCGGGTGCTAAAAAGAGCAGCATCGGCATGCTTAGCACGTCGTTTGGGAGAAATCCACGTGCGCGTTCTGCAAAAAGCACCATTTGCATGCACATCTAGTGGTTTTGCAGAAAACTTCATCCGCGTCTACCAAAAGATGCATGTGCATGCTTAAAACGCGTTTTCGCACAAATGCGTGCGCGGGTGCTAAAAAGAGCAGCATCGGCATGCTTAGCACGTCGTTTGGTAGAAATCCACGTGCGCGTTCTGCCAAAAGCACCATTTGCATGCACATCTTGTGGTTTTGCAGAAAACTTCATCCGCGTCTACCAAAAGATGCATGTGCATGCTTAAAACGCGTTTTCGCACAAATCCGTGCGCGGGTGCTAAAAAGAGCAGCATCGGCATGCTTAGCACGTCGTTTGGTAGAAATCCACGTGCGCGTTCTGCAAAAAGCACCATTTGCATGCACATCTTGTGGTTTTGCAGAAAACTTCATCCGCGTCTACCAAAAGATGCATGTGCATGCTTAAAACGCGTTTTCGCACAAATGCGTGCGCGGGTGCTAAAAAGAGCAGCATCGGCATGCTTAGCACGTCGTTTGGTAGAAATCCACGTGCGCGTTCTGCCAAAAGCACCATTTGCATGCACATGTTGTGGTTTTGCAGAAAACTTCATCCGCGTCTACCAAAAGATGCATGTGCATGCTTAAAACGCGTTTTCGCACAAATGCGTGCGCGGGTGCTAAAAAGAGCAGCATCGGCATGCTTAGCACGTCGTTTGGTAGAAATCCACGTGCGCGTTCTGCAAAAAGCACCATTTGCATGCACATCTTGTGGTTTTGCAGAAAACTTCATCCGCGTCTACCAAAAGATGCATGTGCATGCTTAAAACGCGTTTTCGCACAAATGCGTGCGCGGGTGCTAAAAATAGCAGCATCGGCATGCTTAGCACGTCGTTTGGTAGAAATCCACGTGCGCGTTCTGCAAAAAGCACCATTTGCATGCACATCTTGTGGTTTTGCAGAAAACTTCATCCGCGTCTACCAAAAGATGCATGTGCATGCTTAAAACGCGTTTTCGCACAAATCCGTGCGCGGGTGCTAAAAAGAGCAGCATCGGCATGCTTAGCACGTCGTTTGGGAGAAATCCACGTGCGCGTTCTGCAAAAAGCACCATTTGCATGCACATCTAGTGGTTTTGCAGAAAACTTCATCCGCGTCTACCAAAAGATGCATGTGCATGCTTAAAACGCGTTTTCGCACAAATGCGTGCGCGGGTGCTAAAAAGAGCAGCATCGGCATGCTTAGCACGTCGTTTGGTAGAAATCCACGTGCGCGTTCTGCCAAAAGCACCATTTGCATGCACATCTTGTGGTTTTGCAGAAAACTTCATCCGCGTCTACCAAAAGATGCATATGCATGCTTAAAACGCGTTTTCGCACAAATCCGTGCGCGGGTGCTAAAAAGAGCAGCATCGGCATGCTTAGCACGTCGTTTGGTAGAAATCCACGTGCGCGTTCTGCAAAAAGCACCATTTGCATGCACATCTTGTGGTTTTGCAGAAAACTTCATCCGCGTCTACCAAAAGATGCATGTGCATGCTTAAAACGCGTTTTCGCACAAATGCGTGCGCGGGTGCTAAAAAGAGCAGCATCGGCATGCTTAGCACGTCGTTTGGTAGAAATCCACGTGCGCGTTCTGCCAAAAGCACCATTTGCATGCACATGTTGTGGTTTTGCAGAAAAGTTCATCCGCGTCTACCAAAAGATGCATGTGCATGCTTAAAACGCGTTTTCGCACAAATCCGTGCGCGGGTGCTAAAAGAGCAGCATCGGCATGCTTAGCACGTCGTTTGGTAGAAATCCACGTGCGCGTTCTGCAAAAAGCACCATTTGCATGCACATCTTGTGGTTTTGCAGAAAACTTCATCCGCGTCTACCAAAAGATGCATGTGCATGCTTAAAACGCGTTTTCGCACAAATGCGTGCGCGGGTGCTAAAAATAGCAGCATCGGCATACTTAGCACGTCGTTTGGTAGAAATCCACGTGCGCGTTCTGCAAAAAGCACCATTTGCATGCACATCTTGTGGTTTTGCAGAAAACTTCATCCGCGTCTACCAAAAGATGCATGTGCATGCTTAAAACGCGTTTTCGCACAAATGCGTGCGCGGGTGCTAAAAAGAGCAGCATCGGCATGCTTAGCACGTCGTTTGGTAGAAATCCACGTGCGCGTTCTGCCAAAAGCACCATTTGCATGCACATCTTGTGGTTTTGCAGAAAACTTCATCCGCGTCTACCAAAAAATGCATGTGCATGCTTAAAACGCGTTTTCGCACAAATCCGTGCGCGGGTGCTAAAAAGAGCAGCATCGGCATGCTTAGCACGTCGTTTGGTAGAAATCCACGTGCGCGTTCTGCCAAAAGCCCCACTTGCATGCACATCTTGTGGTTTTGCAGAAAACTTCATCCGCGTCTACCAAAAGATGCATGTGCATGCTTAAAACGCGTTTTCGCACAAATCCGTGCGCGGGTGCTAAAAAGCGCAGCATCGGCATGCTTAGCACGTCGTTTGGTAGAAATCCACGTGCGCGTTCTGCAAAAAGCACCATTTGCATGCACATCTTGTGGTTTTGCAGAAAACTTCATCCGCGTCTACCAAAAGATGCATGTGCATGCTTAAAACGCGTTTTCGCACAAATGCGTGCGCGGGTGCTAAAAAGAGCAGCATCGGCATGCTTAGCACGTCGTTTGGTAGAAATCCACGTGCGCGTTCTGCCAAAAGCACCATTTGCATGCACATGTTGTGGTTTTGCAGAAAACTTCATCCGCGTCTACCAAAAGATGCATGTGCATGCTTAAAACGCGTTTTCGCACAAATCCGTGCGCGGGTGCTAAAAGAGCAGCATCGGCATGCTTAGCACGTCGTTTGGTAGAAATCCACGTGCGCGTTCTGCAAAAAGCACCATTTGCATGCACATCTTGTGGTTTTGCAGAAAACTTCATCCGCGTCTACCAAAAGATGCATGTGCATGCTTAAAACGCGTTTTCGCACAAATGCGTGCGCGGGTGCTAAAAAGAGCAGCATCGGCATGCTTAGCACGTCGTTTGGTAGAAATCCACGTGCGCGTTCTGCAAAAATCACCATTTGCATGCACATCTTGTGGTTTTGCAGAAAACTTCATCCGCGTCTACCAAAAGATGCATGTGCATGCTTAAAACGCGTTTTCGCACAAATGCGTGCGCGGGTGCTAAAAATAGCAGCATCGGCATGCTTAGCACGTCGTTTGGTAGAAATCCACGTGCGCGTTCTGCAAAAAGCACCATTTGCATGCACATCTTGTGGTTTTGCAGAAAACTTCATCCGCGTCTACCAAAAGATGCATGTGCATGCTTAAAACGCGTTTTCGCACAAATGCGTGCGCGGGTGCTAAAAAGAGCAGCATCGGCATGCTTAGCACGTCGTTTGGTAGAAATCCACGTGCGCGTTCTGCCAAAAGCACCATTTGCATGCACATCTTGTGGTTTTGCAGAAAACTTCATCCGCGTCTACCAAAAGATGCATGTGCATGCTTAAAACGCGTTTTCGCACAAATCCGTGCGCGGGTGCTAAAAAGAGCAGCATCGGCATGCTTAGCACGTCGTTTGGTAGAAATCCACGTGCGCGTTCTGCCAAAAGCCCCACTTGCATGCACATCTTGTGGTTTTGCAGAAAACTTCATCCGCGTCTACCAAAAGATGCATGTGCATGCTTAAAACGCGTTTTCGCACAAATCCGTGCGCGGGTGCTAAAAAGAGCAGCATCGGCATGCTTAGCACGTCGTTTGGTAGAAATCCACGTGCGCGTTCTGCAAAAAGCACCATTTGCATGCACATCTTGTGGTTTTGCAGAAAACTTCATCCGCGTCTACCAAAAGATGCATGTGCATGCTTAAAACGCGTTTTCGCACAAATGCGTGCGCGGGTGCTAAAAAGAGCAGCATCGGCATGCTTAGCACGTCGTTTGGTAGAAATCCACGTGCGCGTTCTGCCAAAAGCACCATTTGCATGCACATGTTGTGGTTTTGCAGAAAACTTCATCCGCGTCTACCAAAAGATGCATGTGCATGCTTAAAACGCGTTTTCGCACAAATGCGTGCGCGGGTGCTAAAAAGAGCAGCATCGGCATGCTTAGCACGTCGTTTGGTAGAAATCCACGTGCGCGTTCTGCAAAAAGCACCATTTGCATGCACATCTTGTGGTTTTGCAGAAAACTTCATCCGCGTCTACCAAAAGATGCATGTGCATGCTTAAAACGCGTTTTCGCACAAATGCGTGCGCGGGTGCTAAAAATAGCAGCATCGGCATACTTAGCACGTCGTTTGGTAGAAATCCACGTGCGCGTTCTGCAAAAAGCACCATTTGCATGCACATCTTGTGGTTTTGCAGAAAACTTCATCCGCGTCTACCAAAAGATGCATGTGCATGCTTAAAACGCGTTTTCGCACAAATGCGTGCGCGGGTGCTAAAAAGAGCAGCATCGGCATGCTTAGCACGTCGTTTGGTAGAAATCCACGTGCGCGTTCTGCCAAAAGCACCATTTGCATGCACATCTTGTGGTTTTGCAGAAAACTTCATCCGCGTCTACCAAAAAATGCATGTGCATGCTTAAAACGCGTTTTCGCACAAATCCGTGCGCGGGTGCTAAAAAGAGCAGCATCGGCATGCTTAGCACGTCGTTTGGTAGAAATCCACGTGCGCGTTCTGCCAAAAGCCCCACTTGCATGCACATCTTGTGGTTTTGCAGAAAACTTCATCCGCGTCTACCAAAAGATGCATGTGCATGCTTAAAACGCGTTTTCGCACAAATCCGTGCGCGGGTGCTAAAAAGCGCAGCATCGGCATGCTTAGCACGTCGTTTGGTAGAAATCCACGTGCGCGTTCTGCAAAAAGCACCATTTGCATGCACATCTTGTGGTTTTGCAGAAAACTTCATCCGCGTCTACCAAAAGATGCATGTGCATGCTTAAAACGCGTTTTCGCACAAATGCGTGCGCGGGTGCTAAAAAGAGCAGCATCGGCATGCTTAGCACGTCGTTTGGTAGAAATCCACGTGCGCGTTCTGCCAAAAGCACCATTTGCATGCACATGTTGTGGTTTTGCAGAAAACTTCATCCGCGTCTACCAAAAGATGCATGTGCATGCTTAAAACGCGTTTTCGCACAAATCCGTGCGCGGGTGCTAAAAGAGCAGCATCGGCATGCTTAGCACGTCGTTTGGTAGAAATCCACGTGCGCGTTCTGCAAAAAGCACCATTTGCATGCACATCTTGTGGTTTTGCAGAAAACTTCATCCGCGTCTACCAAAAGATGCATGTGCATGCTTAAAACGCGTTTTCGCACAAATGCGTGCGCGGGTGCTAAAAAGAGCAGCATCGGCATGCTTAGCACGTCGTTTGGTAGAAATCCACGTGCGCGTTCTGCAAAAATCACCATTTGCATGCACATCTTGTGGTTTTGCAGAAAACTTCATCCGCGTCTACCAAAAGATGCATGTGCATGCTTAAAACGCGTTTTCGCACAAATGCGTGCGCGGGTGCTAAAAATAGCAGCATCGGCATGCTTAGCACGTCGTTTGGTAGAAATCCACGTGCGCGTTCTGCAAAAAGCACCATTTGCATGCACATCTTGTGGTTTTGCAGAAAACTTCATCCGCGTCTACCAAAAGATGCATGTGCATGCTTAAAACGCGTTTTCGCACAAATGCGTGCGCGGGTGCTAAAAAGAGCAGCATCGGCATGCTTAGCACGTCGTTTGGTAGAAATCCACGTGCGCGTTCTGCCAAAAGCACCATTTGCATGCACATCTTGTGGTTTTGCAGAAAACTTCATCCGCGTCTACCAAAAGATGCATGTGCATGCTTAAAACGCGTTTTCGCACAAATCCGTGCGCGGGTGCTAAAAAGAGCAGCATCGGCATGCTTAGCACGTCGTTTGGTAGAAATCCACGTGCGCGTTCTGCCAAAAGCCCCACTTGCATGCACATCTTGTGGTTTTGCAGAAAACTTCATCCGCGTCTACCAAAAGATGCATGTGCATGCTTAAAACGCGTTTTCGCACAAATCCGTGCGCGGGTGCTAAAAAGAGCAGCATCGGCATGCTTAGCACGTCGTTTGGTAGAAATCCACGTGCGCGTTCTGCAAAAAGCACCATTTGCATGCACATCTTGTGGTTTTGCAGAAAACTTCATCCGCGTCTACCAAAAGATGCATGTGCATGCTTAAAACGCGTTTTCGCACAAATGCGTGCGCGGGTGCTAAAAAGAGCAGCATCGGCATGCTTAGCACGTCGTTTGGTAGAAATCCACGTGCGCGTTCTGCCAAAAGCACCATTTGCATGCACATGTTGTGGTTTTGCAGAAAACTTCATCCGCGTCTACCAAAAGATGCATGTGCATGCTTAAAACGCGTTTTCGCACAAATGCGTGCGCGGGTGCTAAAAAGAGCAGCATCGGCATGCTTAGCACGTCGTTTCGTAGAAATCCACGTGCGCGTTCTGCAAGAATCACCATTTGCATGCACATCTTGTGGTTTTGCAGAAAACTTCATCCGCATCTACCAAAAGATGCATGTGCATGCTTAAAACGCGTTTTCGCACAAATGCGTGCGCGGGTGCTAAAAAGAGCAGCATCGGCATGCTTAGCACGTCGTTTGGTAGAAATCCACGTGCGCGTTCTGCAAAAATCACCATTTGCATGCACATCTTGTGGTTTTGCAGAAAACTTCATCCGCGTCTACCAAAAGATGCATGTGCATGCTTAAAACGCGTTTTCGCACAAATGCGTGCGCGGGTGCTAAAAAGAGCAGCATCGGCATGCTTAGCACGTCGTTTGGTAGAAATCCACGTGCGCGTTCTGCCAAAAGCACCATTTGCATGCACATCTTGTGGTTTTGCAGAAAACTTCATCCGCGTCTACCAAAAGATGCATGTGCATGCTTAAAACGCGTTTTCGCACAAATCCGTGCGCGGGTGCTAAAAAGAGCAGCATCGGCATGCTTAGCACGTCGTTTGGTAGAAATCCACGTGCGCGTTCTGCCAAAAGCCCCATTTGCATGCACATCTTGTGGTTTTGCAGAAAACTTCATCCGCGTCTACCAAAAGATGCATGTGCATGCTTAAAACGCGTTTTCGCACAAATCCGTGCGCGGGTGCTAAAAAGAGCAGCATCGGCATGCTTAGCACGTCGTTTGGTAGAAATCCACGTGCGCGTTCTGCCAAAAGCACCATTTGCATGCACATCTTGTGGTTTTGCAGAAAACTTCATCCGCGTCTACCAAAAGATGCATGTGCATGCTTAAAACGCGTTTTCGCACAAATCCGTGCGCGGGTGCTAAAAAGAGCAGCATCGGCATGCTTAGCACGTCGTTTGGTAGAAATCCACGTGCGCGTTCTGCAAAAAGCACCATTTGCATGCACATCTTGTGGTTTTGCAGAAAACTTCATCCGCGTCTACCAAAAGATGCATGTGCATGCTTAAAACGCGTTTTCGCACAAATGCGTGCGCGGGTGCTAAAAAGAGCAGCATCGGCATGCTTAGCACGTCGTTTGGTAGAAATCCACGAGCGCGTTCTGCAAAAAGCACCATTTGCATGCACATCTTGTGGTTTTGCAGAAAACTTCATCCGCGTCTACCAAAAGATGCATGTGCATGCTTAAAACGCGTTTTCGCACAAATGCGTGCGCGGGTGCTAAAAATAGCAGCATCGGCATGCTTAGCACGTCGTTTGGTAGAAATCCACGTGCGCGTTCTGCAAAAAGCACCATTTGCATGCACATCTTGTGGTTTTGCAGAAAACTTCATCCGCGTCTACCAAAAGATGCATGTGCATGCTTAAAACGCGTTTTCGCACAAATGCGTGCGCGGGTGCTAAAAAGAGCAGCATCGGCATGCTTAGCACGTCGTTTGGTAGAAATCCACGTGCGCGTTCTGCCAAAAGCACCATTTGCATGCACATCTTGTGGTTTTGCAGAAAACTTCATCCGCGTCTACCAAAAGATGCATGTGCGTGCTTAAAACGCGTTTTCGCACAAATCCGTGCGCGGGTGCTAAAAAGAGCAGCATCGGCATGCTTAGCACGTCGTTTGGTAGAAATCCACTTGCGCGTTCTGCAAAAAGCACCATTTGCATGCACATCTTGTGGTTTTGCAGAAAACTTCATCCGCGTCTACCAAAAGATGCATGTGCATGCTTAAAACGCGTTTTCGCACAAATGCGGGCGCGGGTGCTAAAAAGAGCAGCATCGGCATGCTTAGCACGTCGTTTGGTAGAAATCCACGTGCGCGTTCTGCCAAAAGCACCATTTGCATGCACATCTTGTGGTTTTGCAGAAAACTTCATCCGCGTCTACCAAAAGATGCATGTGCATGCTTAAAACGCGTTTTCGCACAAATCCGTGCGCGGGTGCTAAAAAGAGCAGCATCGGCAAGCTTAGCACGTCGTTTGGTAGAAATCCACGTGCGCGTTCTGCAAAAAGCACCATTTGCATGCACATCTTGTGGTTTTGCAGAAAACTTCATCCGCGTCTACCAAAAGATGCATGTGCATGCTTAAAACGCGTTTTCGCACAAATCCATGCGCGGGTGCTAAAAAGAGCAGCATCGGCAAGCTTAGCACGTCGTTTGGTAGAAATCCACGTGCGCGTTCTGCAAAAAGCACCATTTGCATGCACATCTAGTGGTTTTGGCAGAAAACTTCATCCGCGTCTACCAAAAGATGCATGTGCATGCTTAAAACGCGTTTTCGCACAAATGCGTGCGCGGGTGCTAAAAAGAGCAGCATCGGCATGCTTAGCACGTCGTTTGGTAGAAATCCACGTGCGCGTTCTGCCAAAAGCACCATTTGCATGCACATCTTGTGGTTTTGCAGAAAACTTCATCCGCGTCTACCAAAAGATGCATGTGCATGCTTAAAACGCGTTTTCGCACAAATCCGTGCGCGGGTGCTAAAAAGAGCAGCATCGGCATGCTTAGCACGTCGTTTGGTAGAAATCCACGTGCGCGTTCTGCAAAAAGCACCATTTGCATGCACATCTTGTGGTTTTGCAGAAAACTTCATCCGCGTCTACCAAAAGATGCATGTGCATGCTTAAAACGCGTTTTCGCACAAATGCGCGCGCGGGTGCTAAAAAGAGCAGCATCGGCATGCTTAGCACGTCGTTTGGTAGAAATCCACGTGCTCGTTCTGCCAAAAGCACCATTTGCATGCACATGTTGTGGTTTTGCAGAAAACTTCATCCGCGTCTACCAAAAGATGCATGTGCATGCTTAAAACGCGTTTTCGCACAAATCCGTGCGCGGGTGCTAAAAAGAGCAGCATCGGCATGCTTAGCACGTCGTTTGGTAGAAATCCACGTGCGCGTTCTGCAAAAAGCACCATTTGCATGCACATCTTGTGGTTTTGCAGAAAACTTCATCCGCGTCTACCAAAAGATGCATGTGCATGCTTAAAACGCGTTTTCGCACAAATGCCTGCGCGGGTGCTAAAAAGAGCAGCATCGGCATGCTTAGCACGTCGTTTGGTAGAAATCCACGTGCGCGTTCTGCCAAAAGCACCATTTGCATGCACATCTTGTGGTTTTGCAGAAAACTTCATCCGCGTCTACCAAAAGATGCATGTGCATGCTTAAAACGCGTTTTCGCACAAATCCGTGCGCGGGTGCTAAAAAGAGCAGCATCGGCAAGCTTAGCACGTCGTTTGGTAGAAATCCACGTGCGCGTTCTGCAAAAAGCACCATTTGCATGCACATCTTGTGGTTTTGCAGAAAACTTCATCCGCGTCTACCAAAAGATGCATGTGCATGCTTAAAACGCGTTTTCGCCCAAATGCGTGCGCGGGTGCTAAAAAGAGCAGCATCGGCATGCTTAGCACGTCGTTTGGTAGAAATCCACGAGCGCGTTCTGCAAAAAGCACCATTTGCATGCACATCTTGTGGTTTTGCAGAAAACTTCATCCGCGTCTACCAAAAGATGCATGTGCATGCTTAAAACGCGTTTTCGCACAAATCCGTGCGCGGGTGCTAAAAAGAGCAGCATCGGCATGCTTAGCACGTCGTTTGGTAGAAATCCACGTGCGCGTTCTGCAAAAAGCACCATTTGCATGCACATCTTGTGGTTTTGCAGAAAACTTCATCCGCGTCTACCAAAAGATGCATGTGCATGCTTAAAACGCGTTTTCGCACAAACGCGTGCGCGGGTGCTAAAAAGAGCAGCATCGGCATGCTTAGCACGTCGTTTGGTAGAAATCCACGTGCGCGTTCTGCCAAAAGCACCATTTGCATGCACATCTTGTGGTTTTGCAGAAAACTTCATCCGCGTCTACCAAAAGATGCATGTGCATGCTTAAAACACGTTTTCGCACAAATCCGTGCGCGGGTGCTAAAAAGAGCAGCATCGGCATGCTTAGCACGTCGTTTGGTAGAAATCCACGTGCGCGTTCTGCAAAAAGCACCATTTGCATGCACATCTTGTGGTTTTGCAGAAAACTTCATCCGCGTCTACCAAAAGATGCATGTGCATGCTTAAAACGCGTTTTCGCACAAATGCGTGCGCGGGTGCTAAAAAGAGCAGCATCGGCATGCTTAGCACGTCGTTTGGTAGAAATCCACGTGCGCGTTCTGCCAAAAGCACCATTTGCATGCACATCTTGTGGTTTTGCAGAAAACTTCATCCGCGTCTACCAAAAGATGCATGTGCATGCTTAAAACGCGTTTTCGCACAAATCCGTGCGCGGGTGCTAAAAAGAGCAGCATCGGCAAGCTTAGCACGTCGTTTGGTAGAAATCCAGGTGCGCGTTCTGCAAAAAGCACCATTTGCATGCACATCTTGTGGTTTTGCAGAAAACTTCATCCGCGTCTACCAAAAGATGCATGTGCATGCTTAAAACGCGTTTTCGCCCAAATGCGTGCGCGGGTGCTAAAAAGAGCAGCATCGGCATGCTTAGCACGTCGTTTGGTAGAAATCCACGAGCGCGTTCTGCAAAAAGCACCATTTGCATGCACATCTTGTGGTTTTGCTGAAAACTTCATCCGCGTCTACCAAAAGATGCATGTGCATGCTTAAAACGCGTTTTCGCACAAATGCGTGCGCGGGTGCTAAAAAGAGCAGCATCGGCATGCTTAGCACGTCGTTTGGTAGAAATCCACGTGCGCGTTCTGCGAAAAGCACCATTTGCATGCACATGTTGTGGTTTTGCAGAAAACTTCTTCCGCGTCTACCAAAAGATGCATGTGCATGCTTAAAACGCGTTTTCGCACAAATCCGTGCGCGGGTGCTAAAAAGAGCAGCATCGGCATGCTTAGCACGTCGTTTGGTAGAAATCCACGAGCGCGTTCTGCAAAAAGCACCATTTGCATGCACATCTTGTGGATTTGCAGAAAACTTCATCCGCGTCTACCAAAAGATGCATGTGCATGCTTAAAACGCGTTTTCGCACAAATGCGTGCGCGGGTGCTAAAAAGAGCAGCATCGGCATGCTTAGCACGTCGTTTGGTAGAAATCCACGAGCGCGTTCTGCAAAAAGCACCATTTGCATGCACATCTTGTGGTTTTGCTGAAAACTTCATCCGCGTCTACCAAAAGATGCATGTGCATGCTTAAAACGCGTTTTCGCACAAATGCGTGCGCGGGTGCTAAAAAGAGCAGCATCGGCATGCTTAGCACGTCGTTTGGTAGAAATCCACGTGCGCGTTCTGCGAAAAGCACCATTTGCATGCACATGTTGTGGTTTTGCAGAAAACTTCTTCCGCGTCTACCAAAAGATGCATGTGCATGCTTAAAACGCGTTTTCGCACAAATCCGTGCGCGGGTGCTAAAAAGAGCAGCATCGGCATGCTTAGCACGTCGTTTGGTAGAAATCCACGAGCGCGTTCTGCAAAAAGCACCATTTGCATGCACATCTTGTGGATTTGCAGAAAACTTCATCCGCGTCTACCAAAAGATGCATGTGCATGCTTAAAACGCGTTTTCGCACAAATGCGTGCGCGGGTGCTAAAAAGAGCAGCATCGGCATGCTTAGCACGTCGTTTGGTAGAAATCCACGTGCGCGTTCTGCCAAAAGCACCATTTGCATGCACATCTTGTGGTTTTGCAGAAAACTTCATCCGCGTCTACCAAAAGATGCATGTGCATGCTTAAAACGCGTTTTCGCACAAATCCGTGCGCGGGTGCTAAAAAGAGCAGCATCGGCATGCTTAGCACGTCGTTTGGTAGAAATCCACGTGCGCGTTCTGCAAAAAGCACCATTTGCATGCACATCTTGTGGTTTTGCAGAAAACTTCATCCGCGTCTACCAAAAGATGCATGTGCATGCTTAAAACGCGTTTTCGCACAAATGCGTGCGCGGGTGCTAAAAAGAGCAGCATCGGCATGCTTAGCACGATGTTTGGTAGAAATCCACGTGCGCGTTCTGCAAAAAGCACATTTGCATGCACATCTTGTGGTTTTGCAGAAAACTTCATCCGCGTCTACCAAAAGATGCATGTGCATGCTTAAAACGCGTTTTCGCACAAATGCGTGCGCGGGTGCTAAAAAGAGCAGCATCGGCATGCTTAGCACGTCGTTTGGTAGAAATCCACGTGCGCGTTCTGCAAAAAGCACCATTTGCATGCACATCTTGTGGTTTTGCAGAAAACTTCATCCGCGTCTACCAAAAGATGCATGTGCATGCTTAAAACGCGTTTTCGCACAAATGCGTGCGCGGGTGCTAAAAATAGCAGCATCGGCATGCTTAGCACGTCGTTTGGTAGAAATCCACGTGCGCGTTCTGCAAAAAGCACCATTTGCATGCACATCTTGTGGTTTTGCAGAAAACTTCATCCGCGTCTACCAAAAGATGCATGTGCATGCTTAAAACGCGTTTTCGCACAAATGCGTGCGCGGGTGCTAAAAAGAGCAGCATCGGCATGCTTAGCACGTCGTTTGGTAGAAATCTACGTGCGCGTTCTGCCAAAAGCACCATTTGCATGCACATCTTGTGGTTTTGCAGAAAACTTCATCCGCGTCTACCAAAAGATGCATGTGCATGCTTAAAACGCGTTTTCGCACAAATCCGTGCGCGGGTGCTAAAAAGAGCAGCATCGGCATGCTTAGCACGTCGTTTGGTAGAAATCCATGTGCGCGTTCTGCAAAAAGCACCATTTGCATGCACATCTTGTGGTTTTGCAGAAAACTTCATCCGCGTCTACCAAAAGATGCATGTGCATGCTTAAAACGTGTTTTCGCACAAATGCGTGCGCGGGCGCTAAAAAGAGCAGCATCGGCATGCTTAGCACGTCGTTTGGGAGAAATCCACGTGCGCGTTCTGCCAAAAGCACCATTTGCATGCACATCTTGTGGTTTTGCAGAAAACTTCATCCGCGTCTACCATAAGATGCATGTGCATGCTTAAAACGCGTTTTCGCACAAATCCGTGCGCGGGTGCTAAAAAGAGCAGCATCGGCAAGCTTAGCACGTCGTTTGGTAGAAATCCACGTGCGCGTTCTGCAAAAAGCACCATTTGCATGCACATCTAGTGGTATTGCAGAAAACTTCATCCGCGTCTACCAAAAGATGCATGTGCATGCTTAAAACGCGTTTTCGCACAAATGCGTGCGCGGGTGCTAAAAAGAGCAGCATCGGCATGCTTAGCACGTCGTTTGGTAGAAATCCACGTGCGCGTTCTGCCAAAAGCACCATTTGCATGCACATCTTGTGGTTTTGCAGAAAACTTCATCCGCGTCTACCAAAAGATGCATGTGCATGCTTAAAACGCGTTTTCGCACAAATCCGTGCGCGGGTGCTAAAAAGAGCAGCATCGGCATGCTTAGCACGTCGTTTGGTAGAAATCCACGTGCGCGTTCTGCAAAAAGCACCATTTGCATGCACATCTTGTGGTTTTGCAGAAAACTTCATCCGCGTCTACCAAAAGTGCATGTGCATGCTTAAAACGCGTTTTCGCACAAATGCGTGCGCGGGTGCTAAAAAGAGCAGCATCGGCATGCTTAGCACGTCGTTTGGTAGAAATCCACGTGCGCGTTCTGCAAAAAGCACCATTTGCATGCACATCTTGTGGTTTTGCAGAAAACTTCATCCGCGTCTACCAAAAGATGCATGTGCATGCTTAAAACGCGTTTTCGCACAAATCCGTGCGCGGGTGCTAAAAAGAGCAGCATCGGCATGCTTAGCACGTCGTTTGGTAGAAATCCACGAGCGCGTTCTGCAAAAAGCACCATTTGCATGCACATCTGGTGGTTTTGCAGAAAACTTCATCCGCGTCTACCAAAAGATGCATGTGCATGCTTAAAACGCGTTTTCGCACAAATGCGTGCGCGGGTGCTAAAAAGAGCAGCATCGGCGTGCTTAGCACGTCGTTTGGTAGAAATCCACGTGCGCGTTCTGCCAAAAGCACCATTTGCATGCACATCTTGTGGTTTTGCAGAAAACTTCATCGGCGTCTACCAAAAGATGCATGTGCATGCTTAAAACGCGTTTTCGCACAAATCCGTGCGCGGGTGCTAAAAAGAGCAGCATCGGCATGCTTAGCACGTCGTTTGGTAGAAATCCACGTGCGCGTTCTGCAAAAAGCACCATTTGCATGCACATCTTTTGGTTTTGCAGAAAACTTCATCCGCGTCTACCAAAAGATGCATGTGCATGCTTAAAACGCGTTTTCGCACAAATCCGTGCGCGGGTGCTAAAAAGAGCAGCATCGGCATGCTTAGCACGTCGTTTGGTAGAAATCCACGAGCGCGTTCTGCAAAAAGCACCATTTGCATGCACATCTTGTGGTTTTGCAGAAAACTTCATCCGCGTCTACCAAAAGATGCATGTGCATGCTTAAAACGCGTTTTCGCACAAATGCGTGCGCGGGTGCTAAAAAGAGCAGCATCGGCATGCTTAGCACGTCGTTTGGTAGAAATCCACGTGCGCGTTCTGCCAAAAGCACCATTTGCATGCACATCTTGTGGTTTTGCAGAAAACTTCATCCGCGTCTACCAAAAGATGCATTTGCATGCTTAAAACGCGTTTTCGCACAAATCCGTGCGCGGGTGCTAAAAAGAGCAGCATCGGCATGCTTAGCACGTCGTTTGGTAGAAATCCACGTGCGCGTTCTGCAAAAAGCACCATTTGCATGCACATCTTGTGGTTTTGCAGAAAACTTCATCCGCGTCTACCAAAAGATGCATGTGCATGCTTAAAACGCGTTTTCGCACAAATGCGTGCGCGGGTGCTAAAAAGAGCAGCATCGGCATGCTTAGCACGTCGTTTGGTAGAAATCCATGTGCGCGTTCTGCAAAAAGCACCATTTGCATGCACATCTTGTGGTTTTGCAGAAAACTTCATCCGCGTCTACCAAAAGATGCATGTGCATGCTTAAAACGCGTTTTCGCACAAATGCGTGCGCGGGTGCTAAAAAGAGCAGCATCGGCATGCTTAGCACGTCGTTTGGTAGAAATCCACGAGCGCGTTCTGCAAAAAGCACCATTTGCATGCACATCTTGTGGTTTTGCAGAAAACTTCATCCGCGTCTACCAAAAGATGCATGTGCATGCTTAAAACGCGTTTTCGCACAAATGCGTGCGCGGGTGCTAAAAAGAGCAGCATCGGCATGCTTAGCACGTCGTTTGGTAGAAATCCACGTGCGCGTTCTGCCAAAAGCACCATTTGCATGCACATCTTGTGGTTTTGCAGAAAACTTCATCCGCGTCTACCAAAAGATGCATGTGCATGCTTAAAACGCGTTTTCGCACAAATCCGTGCGCGGGTGCTAAAAAGAGCAGCATCGGCATGCTTAGCACGTCGTTTGGTAGAAATCCACGTGCGCGTTCTGCAAAAAGCACCATTTGCATGCACATCTTGTGGTTTTGCAGAAAACTTCATCCGCGTCTACCAAAAAATCCATGTGCATGCTTAAAACGCGTTTTCGCACAAATGCGTGCGCGGGTGTTAAAAAGAGCAGCATCGGCATGCTTAGCACGTCGTTTGGTAGAAATCCACGTGCGCGTTCTGCAAAAAGCACCATTTGCATGCACATCTTGTGGTTTTGCAGAAAACTTCATCCGCGTCTACCAAAAGATGCAAGTGCATGCTTAAAACGCGTTTTCGCACAAATGCGTGCGCGGGTGCTAAAAATAGCAGCATCGGCATGCTTAGCACGTCGTTTGGTAGAAATCCACGTGCGCGTTCTGCAAAAAGCACCATTTGCATGCACATCTTGTGGTTTTGCAGAAAACTTCATCCGCGTCTACCAAAAGATGCATGTGCATGCTTAAAACGCGTTTTCGCACAAATGCGTGCGCGGGTGCTAAAAAGAGCAGCATCGGCATGCTTAGCACGTCGTTTGGTAGAAATCTACGTGCGCGTTCTGCCAAAAGCACCATTTGCATGCACATCTTGTGGTTTTGCAGAAAACTTCATCCGCGTCTACCAAAAGATGCATGTGCATGCTTAAAGCGCGTTTTCGCACAAATCCGTGCGCGGGTGCTAAAAAGAGCAGCATCGGCATGCTTAGCACGTCGTTTGGTAGAAATTCATGTGCGCGTTCTGCAAAAAGCACTATTTGCATGCACATCTTGTGGTTTTGCCGAAAACTTCATCCGCGTCTACCAAAAGATGCATGTGCATGCTTAAAACGCGTTTTCGCACAAATGCGTGCGCGGGTGCTAAAAAGAGCAGCATCGGCATGCTTAGCACGTCGTTTGGTAGAAATCCACGTGCGCGTTCTGCCAAAAGCACCATTTACATGCACATCTTGTGGTTTTGCAGAAAACTTCATCCGCGTCTACCAAAAGATGCATGTGCATGCTTAAAACGCGTTTTCGCACAAATCCGTGCGCGGGTGCTAAAAAGAGCAGCATCGGCATGCTTAGCACGTCGTTTGGTAGAAATCCACGAGCGCGTTCTGCAAAAAGCACCATTTGCATGCACATCTTGTGGTTTTGCAGAAAACTTCATCCGCGTCTACCAAAAGATGCATGTGCATGCTTAAAACGCGTTTTCGCACAAATGCGTGCGCGGGTGCTAAAAAGAGCAGCATCGGCATGCTTAGCCCGTCGTTTGGTAGAAATCCACGAGCGCGTTCTGCCAAAAGCACCATTTGCATGCACATCTTGTGGTTTTGCAGAAAACTTCATCCGCGTCTACCAAAAGATGCATGTGCATGCTTAAAACGCGTTTTCGCACAAATCCGTGCGCGGGTGCTAAAAAGAGCAGCATCGGCATGCTTAGCACGTCGTTTGGTAGAAATCCACGTGCGCGTTCTGCAAAAAGCACCATTTGCATGCACATCTTGTGGTTTTGCAGAAAACTTCATCCGCGTCTACCAAAAAATGCATGTGCATGCTTAAAACGCGTTTTCGCACAAATGCGTGCGCGGGTGCTAAAAAGAGCAGCATCGGCATGCTTAGCACGTCGTTTGGTAGAAATCCACGTGCGCGTTCTGCAAAAAGCACCATTTGCATGCACATCTTGTGGTTTTGCAGAAAACTTCGTCCGCGTCTACCAAAAGATGCATGTGCATGCTTAAAACGCGTTTTCGCACAAATGCGTGCGCGGGTGCTAAAAATAGCAGCATCGGCATGCTTAGCACGTCGTTTGGTAGAAATCCACGTGCGCGTTCTGCAAAAAGCACCATTTGCATGCACATCTTGTGGTTTTGCAGAAAACTTCATCCGCGTCTACCAAAAGATGCATGTGCATGCTTAAAACGCGTTTTCGCACAAATGCGTGCGCGGGTGCTAAAAAGAGCAGCATCGGCATGCTTAGCACGTCGTTTGGTAGAAATCTACGTGCGCGTTCTGCCAAAAGCACCATTTGCATGCACATCTTGTGGTTTTGCAGAAAACTTCATCCGCGTCTACCAAAAGATGCATGTGCATGCTTAAAGCGCGTTTTCGCACAAATCCGTGCGCGGGTGCTAAAAAGAGCAGCATCGGCATGCTTACCACGTCGTTTGGTAGAAATTCATGTGCGCGTTCTGCAAAAAGCACTATTTGCATGCACATCTTGTGGTTTTGCAGAAAACTTCATCCGCGTCTACCAAAAGATGCATGTGCATGCTTAAAACGCGTTTTCGCACAAATGCGTGCGCGGGTGCTAAAAAGAGCAGCATCGGCATGCTTAGCACGTCGTTTGGTAGAAATCCACGTGCGCGTTCTGCCAAAAGCACCATTTGCATGCACATCTTGTGGTTTTGCAGAAAACTTCATCCGCGTCTACCAAAAGATGCATGTGCATGCTTAAAACGCGTTTTCGCACAAATCCGTGCGCGGGTGCTAAAAAGAGCAGCATCGGCAAGCTTAGCACATCGTTTGGTAGAAATCCACGTGCGCGTTCTGCTAAAAGCACCATTTGCATGCACATCTTGTGGTTTTGCAGAAAACTTCATCCGCGTCTACCAAAAGATGCATGTGCATGCTTAAAACGCGTTTTCGCACAAATGCGTGCGCGGGTGCTAAAAAGAGCAGCATCGGCATGCTTAGCACGTCGTTTGGTAGAAATCCACGTGCGCGTTCTGCAAAAAGCACCATTTGCATGCACATTTGTGGTTTTGCAGAAAACTTCATCCGCGTCTACCAAAAGATGCATGTGCATGCTTAAAACGCGTTTTCGCACAAATCCGTGCGCGGGTGCTAAAAAGAGCAGCATCGGCAAGCTTAGCACATCGTTTGGTAGAAATCCACGTGCGCGTTCTGCAAAAAGCACCATTTGCATGCACATCTTGTGGTTTTGCAGAAAACTTCATCCGCGTCTACCAAAAGATGCATGTGCATGCTTAAAACGCGTTTTCGCACAAATGCGTGCGCGGGTGCTAAAAAGAGCAGCATCGGCATGCTTAGCAAGTCGTTTGGTAGAAATCCACGTGCGCGTTCTGCAAAAAGCACCATTTGCATGCACATCTTGTGGTTTTGCAGAAAACTTAATCCGCGTCTACCAAAAGATGCATGTGCATGCTTAAAACGCGTTTTCGCACAAATGCGTGCGCGGGTGCTAAAAATAGCAGCATCGGCATGCTTAGCACGTCGTTTGGTAGAAATCCACGTGCGCGTTCTGCAAAAAGCACCATTTGCATGCACATCTTGTGGTTTTGCAGAAAACTTCATCCGCGTCTACCAAAAGATGCATGTGCATGCTTAAAACGCGTTTTCGCACAAATGCGTGCGCGGGTGCTAAAAAGAGCAGCATCGGCATGCTTAGCACGTCGTTTGGTAGAAATCCACGTGCGCGTTCTGCAAAAAGCACCATTTGCATGCACATCTTGTGGTTTTGCAGAAAACTTCATCCGCGTCTACCAAAAGATGCATGTGCATGCTTAAAACGCGTTTTCGCACAAATGCGTGCGCGGGTGCTAAAAAGAGCAGCATCGGCATGCTTAGCAAGTCGTTTGGTAGAAATCCACGTGCGCGTTCTGCAAAAAGCACCATTTGCATGCACATCTTGTGGTTTTGCAGAAAACTTCATCCGCGTCTACCAAAAGATGCATGTGCATGCTTAAAACGCGTTTTCGCACAAATGCGTGCGCGGGTGCTAAAAATAGCAGCATCGGCATGCTTAGCACGTCGTTTGGTAGAAATCCACGTGCGCGTTCTGCAAAAAGCACCATTTGCATGCACATCTTGTGGTTTTGCAGAAAACTTCATCTGCGTCTACCAAAAGATGCATGTGCATGCTTAAAACGCGTTTTCGCACAAATGCGTGCGCGGGTGCTAAAAAGAGCAGCATCGGCATGCTTAGCACGTCGTTTGGTAGAAATCTACGTGCGCGTTCTGCCAAAAGCACCATTTGCATGCACATCTTGTGGTTTTGCAGAAAACTTCATCCGCGTCTACCAAAAGATGCATGTGCATGCTTAAAACGCGTTTTCGCACAAATCCGTGCGCGGGTGCTAAAAAGAGCAGCATCGGCATGCTTAGCACGTCGTTTGGTAGAAATCCATGTGCGCGTTCTGCAAAAAGCACCATTTGCGTGCACATCTTGCGGTTTTGCAGAAAACTTCATCCGCGTCTACCAAAAGATGCATGTGCATGCTTAAAACGCGTTTTCGCACACATGCGTGCGCGGGTGCTAAAAAGAGCAGCATCGGCATGCTTAGCACGTCGTTTGGTAGAAATCTACGTTCGCGTTCTGCCAAAAGCACCATTTGCATGCACATCTTGTGGTTTTGCAGAAAACTTTATCCGCGTCTACCAAAAGATGCATGTGCATGCTTAAAACGCGTTTTCGCACAAATCCGTGCGCGGGTGCTAAAAAGAGCAGCATCGGCAAGCTTAGCACATCGTTTGGTAGAAATCCACGTGCGCGTTCTGCAAAAAGCACCATTTGCATGCACATCTTGTGGTTTTGCAGAAAACTTCATCCGCGTCTACCAAAAGATTCATGTGCATGCTTAAAACGCGTTTTCGCACAAATGCGTGCGCGGGTGCTAAAAAGAGCAGCATCGGCATGCTTAGCACGTCGTTTGGTAGAAATCCACGTGCGCGTTCTGCAAAAAGCACCATTTGCATGCACATCTTGTGGTTTTGCAGAAAACTTCATCCGCGTCTACCAAAAGATGCATGTGCATGCTTAAAACGCGTTTTCGCACAAATGCGTGCGCGGGTGCTAAAAAGAGCAGCATCGGCATGCTTAGCAAGTCGTTTGGTAGAAATCCACGTGCGCGTTCTGCAAAAAGCACCATTTGCATGCACATCTTGTGGTTTTGCAGAAAACTTCATCCGCGTCTACCAAAAGATGCATGTGCATGCTTAAAACGCGTTTTCGCACAAATGCGTGCGCGGGTGCTAAAAAGAGCAGCATCGGCATGCTTAGCACGTCGTTTGGTAGAAATCCACGTGCGCGTTCTGCAAAAAGCACCATTTGCATGCACATCTTGTGGTTTTGCAGAAAACTTCATCCGCGTCTACCAAAAGATGCATGTGCATGCTTAAAACGCGTTTTCGCACAAATGCTTGCGCGGGTGCTAAAAAGAGCAGCATCGGCAAGCTTAGCACATCGTTTGGTAGAAATCCACGTGCGCGTTCTGCAAAAAGCACCATTTGCATGCACATCTTGTGGTTTTGCAGAAAACTTCATCCGCGTCTACCAAAAGATGCATGTGCATGCTTAAAACGCGTTTTCGCACAAATGCGTGCGCGGGTGCTAAAAAGAGCAGCATCGGCATGCTTAGCAAGTCGTTTGGTAGAAATCCACGTGCGCGTTCTGCAAAAAGCACCATTTGCATGCACATCTTGTGGTTTTGCAGAAAACTTCATCCGCGTCTACCAAAAGATGCATGTGCATGCTTAAAACGCGTTTTCGCACAAATGCGTGCGCGGGTGCTAAAAATAGCAGCATCGGCATGCTTAGCACGTCGTTTGGTAGAAATCCACGTGCGCGTTCTGCAAAAAGCACCATTTGCATGCACATCTTGTGGTTTTGCAGAAAACTTCATCCGCGTCTACCAAAAGATGCATGTGCATGCTTAAAACGCGTTTTCGCACAAATGCGTGCGCGGGTGCTAAAAAGAGCAGCATCGGCATGCTTAGCACGTCGTTTGGTAGAAATCTACGTGCGCGTTCTGCCAAAAGCACCATTTGCATGCACATCTTGTGGTTTTGCAGAAAACTTCATCCGCGTCTACCAAAAGATGCATGTGCATGCTTAAAACGCGTTTTCGCACAAATCCGTGCACGGGTGCTAAAAAGAGCAGCATCGGCATGCTTAGCACGTCGTTTGGTAGAAATCCATGTGCGCGTTCTGCAAAAAGCACCATTTGCATGCACATCTTGTGGTTTTGCAGAAAACTTCATCCGCGTCTACCAAAAGATGCATGTGCATGCTTAAAACGCGTTTTCGCACAAATGCGTGCGCGGGTGTAAAAAGAGCAGCATCGGCATGCTTAGCACGTCGTTTGGTAGAAATCCACGTGCGCGTTCTGCCAAAAGCACCATTTGCATGCACATCTTGTGGTTTTGCAGAAAACTTCATCCGCGTCTACCAAAAGATGCATGTGCATGCTTAAAACGCGTTTTCGCACAAATCCGTGCGCGGGTGCTAAAAAGAGCAGCATCGGCAAGCTTAGCACATCGTTTGGTAGAAATCCACGTGCGCGTTCTGCAAAAAGCACCATTTGCATGCACATCTTGTGGTTTTGCAGAAAACTTCATCCGCGTCTACCAAAAGATGCATGTGCATGCTTAAAACGCGTTTTCGCACAAATGCGTGCGCGGGCGCTAAAAAGAGCAGCATCGGCATGCTTAGCACGTCGTTTGGTAGAAATCCACGTGCGCGTTCTGCAAAAAGCACCATTTGCATGCACATCTTGTGGTTTTGCAGAAAACTTCATCCGCGTCTACCAAAAGATGCATGTGCATGCTTAAAACGCGTTTTCGCACAAATGCGTGCGCGGGTGCTAAAAAGAGCAGCATCGGCATGCTTAGCAAGTCGTTTGGTAGAAATCCACGTGCGCGTTCTGCAAAAAGCACCGTTTGCATGCACATCTCGTGGTTTTGCAGAAAACTTCATCCGCGTCTACCAAAAGATGCATGTGCATGCTTAAAACGCGTTTTCGCACAAATGCGTGCGCGGGTGCTAAAAATAGCAGCATCGGCATGCTTAGCACGTCGTTTGGTAGAAATCCACGTGCGCGTTCTGCAAAAAGCATCATTTGCATGCACATCTTGTGGTTTTGCAGAAAACTTCATCCGCGTCTACCAAAAGATGCATGCGCATGCTTAAAACGCGTTTTCGCACAAATGCGTGCGCGGGTGCTAAAAAGAGCAGCATCGGCATGCTTAGCACGTCGTTTGGTAGAAATCCACATGCACGTTCTGCCAAAAGCACCATTTGCATGCACATCTTGTGGTTTTGCAGAAAACTTCATCGGCGTCTACCAAAAGATGCATGTGCATGCTTAAAACGCGTTTTCGCACAAATCCGTGCGCGGGTGCTAAAAAGAGCAGCATCGGCATGCTTAGCACGTCGTTTGGTAGAGATCCACGTGCGCGTTCTGCAAAAAGCACCATTTGCATGCACATCTTGTGGTTTTGCAGAAAACTTCATCCGCGTCTACCAAAAGATGCATGTGCATGCTTAAAACGCGTTTTCGCACAAATGCATGCGCGGGTGCTAAAAAGAGCCGCATCGGCATGCTTAGCACGTCGTTTGGTAGAAATCCACGTGCGCGTTCTGCCAAAAGCACCATTTGCATGCACATCTTGTGGTTTTGCAGAAAACTTCATCCGCGTCTACCAAAAGATGCATGTGCATGCTTAAAACGCGTTTTCGCACAAATGCGTGCGCGGGTGCTAAAAAGAGCAGCATCGGCATGCTTAGCAAGTCGTTTGGTAGAAATCCACGTGCGCGTTCTGCAAAAAGCACCGTTTGCATGCACATCTTGTGGTTTTGCAGAAAACTTCATCCGCGTCTACCAAAAGATGCATGTGCATGCTTAAAACGCGTTTTCGCACAAATGCGTGCGCGGGTGCTAAAAATAGCAGCATCGGCATGCTTAGCACGTCGTTTGGTAGAAATCCACGTGCGCGTTCTGCAAAAAGCATCATTTGCATGCACATCTTGTGGTTTTGCAGAAAACTTCATCCGCGTCTACCAAAAGATGCATGCGTATGCTTAAAACGCGTTTTCGCACAAATGCGTGCGCGGGTGCTAAAAAGAGCAGCATCGGCATGCTTAGCACGTCGTTTGGTAGAAATCCACGTGCGCGTTCTGCCAAAAGCACCATTTGCATGCACATCTTGTGGTTTTGCAGAAAACTTCATCCGCGTCTACCAAAAGATGCATGTGCATGCTTAAAACGCGTTTTCGCACAAATCCGTGCGCGGGTGCTAAAAAGAGCAGCATCGGCATGCTTAGCACGTCGTTTGGTAGAAATCCACGTGCGCGTTCTGCCAAAAGCACCATTTGCATGCACATCTTGTGGTTTTGCAGAAAACTTCATCCGCGTCTACCAAAAGATGCATGTGCATGCTTAAAACGCGTTTTCGCACAAATCCGTGCGCGGGTGCTAAAAAGAGCAGCATCGGCATGCTTAGCACGTCGTTTGGTAGAAATCCACGTGCGCGTTCTGCAAAAAGCACCATTTGCATGCACATCTTGTGGTTTTGCAGAAAACTTCATCCGCGTCTACCAAAAGATGCATGTGCATGCTTAAAACGCGTTTTCGCACAAATGCGTGCGCGGGTGCTAAAAAGAGCAGCATCGGCATGCTTAGCAAGTCGTTTGGTAGAAATCCACGTGCGCGTTCTGCAAAAAGCACTATTTGCATGCACATCTTGTGGTTTTGCAGAAAACTTCATCCGCGTCTACCAAAAGATGCATGTGCATGCTTAAAACGCGTTTTCGCACAAATGCGTGCGCGGGTGCTAAAAATAGCAGCATCGGCATGCTTAGCACGTCGTTTGGTAGAAATCCACGTGCGCGTTCTGCAAAAAGCACCATTTGCATGCACATCTTGTGGTTTTGCAGAAAACTTCATCCGCGTCTACCAAAAGATGCATGTGCATGCTTAAAACGCGTTTTCGCACAAATGCATGCGCGGGTGCTAAAAAGAGCCGCATCGGCATGCTTAGCACGTCGTTTGGTAGAAATCCACGTGCGCGTTCTGCCAAAAGCACCATTTGCATGCACATCTTGTGGTTTTGCAGAAAACTTCATCCGCGTCTACCAAAAGATGCATGTGCATGCTTAAAACGCGTTTTCGCACAAATGCGTGCGCGGGTGCTAAAAAGAGCAGCATCGGCATGCTTAGCAAGTCGTTTGGTAGAAATCCACGTGCGCGTTCTGCAAAAAGCACCGTTTGCATGCACATCTTGTGGTTTTGCAGAAAACTTCATCCGCGTCTACCAAAAGATGCATGTGCATGCTTAAAACGCGTTTTCGCACAAATGCGTGCGCGGGTGCTAAAAATAGCAGCATCGGCATGCTTAGCACGTCGTTTGGTAGAAATCCACGTGCGCGTTCTGCAAAAAGCATCATTTGCATGCACATCTTGTGGTTTTGCAGAAAACTTCATCCGCGTCTACCAAAAGATGCATGCGTATGCTTAAAACGCGTTTTCGCACAAATGCGTGCGCGGGTGCTAAAAAGAGCAGCATCGGCATGCTTAGCACGTCGTTTGGTAGAAATCCACGTGCGCGTTCTGCCAAAAGCACCATTTGCATGCACATCTTGTGGTTTTGCAGAAAACTTCATCCGCGTCTACCAAAAGATGCATGTGCATGCTTAAAACGCGTTTTCGCACAAATCCGTGCGCGGGTGCTAAAAAGAGCAGCATCGGCATGCTTAGCACGTCGTTTGGTAGAAATCCACGTGCGCGTTCTGCCAAAAGCACCATTTGCATGCACATCTTGTGGTTTTGCAGAAAACTTCATCCGCGTCTACCAAAAGATGCATGTGCATGCTTAAAACGCGTTTTCGCACAAATCCGTGCGCGGGTGCTAAAAAGAGCAGCATCGGCATGCTTAGCACGTCGTTTGGTAGAAATCCACGTGCGCGTTCTGCAAAAAGCACCATTTGCATGCACATCTTGTGGTTTTGCAGAAAACTTCATCCGCGTCTACCAAAAGATGCATGTGCATGCTTAAAACGCGTTTTCGCACAAATGCGTGCGCGGGTGCTAAAAAGAGCAGCATCGGCATGCTTAGCAAGTCGTTTGGTAGAAATCCACGTGCGCGTTCTGCAAAAAGCACTATTTGCATGCACATCTTGTGGTTTTGCAGAAAACTTCATCCGCGTCTACCAAAAGATGCATGTGCATGCTTAAAACGCGTTTTCGCACAAATGCGTGCGCGGGTGCTAAAAATAGCAGCATCGGCATGCTTAGCACGTCGTTTGGTAGAAATCCACGTGCGCGTTCTGCAAAAAGCACCATTTGCATGCACATCTTGTGGTTTTGCAGAAAACTTCATCCGCGTCTACCAAAAGATGCATGTGCATGCTTAAAACGCGTTTTCGCACAAATGCGTGCGCGGGTGCTAAAAAGAGCAGCATCGGCATGCTTAGCACGTCGTTTGGTAGAAATCTACGTGCGCGTTCTGCCAAAAGCACCATTTGCATGCACATCTTGTGGTTTTGCAGAAAACTTCATCCGCGTCTACCAAAAGATGCATGTGCATGCTTAAAACGCGTTTTCGCACAAATCCGTGCGCGGGTGCTAAAAAGAGCAGCATCGGCATGCTTAGCACGTCGTTTGGTAGAAATCCATGTGCGCGTTCTGCAAAAAGCACCATTTGCATGCACATCTTGCGGTTTTGCAGAAAACTTCATCCGCGTCTACCAAAAGATGCATGTGCATGCTTAAAACGCGTTTTCGCACACATGCGTGCGCGGGTGCCAAAAAGAGCAGCATCGGCATGCTTAGCACGTCCTTTGGTAGAAATCTACGTTCGCGTTCTGCCAAAAGCACCATTTGCATGCACATCTTGTGGTTTTGCAGAAAACTTTATCCGCGTCTACCAAAAGATGCATGTGCATGCTTAAAACGCGTTTTCGCACAAATCCGTGCGCGGGTGCTAAAAAGAGCAGCATCGGCAAGCTTAGCACATCGTTTGGTAGAAATCCACGTGCGCGTTCTGCAAAAAGCACCATTTGCATGCACATCTTGTGGTTTTGCAGAAAACTTCATCCGCGTCTACCAAAAGATGCATGTGCATGCTTAAAACGCGTTTTCGCACAAATGCGTGCGCGGGTGCTAAAAAGAGCAGCATCGGCATGCTTAGCACGTCGTTTGGTAGAAATCCACGTGCGCGTTCTGCAAAAAGCACCATTTGCATGCACATCTTGTGGTTTTGCAGAAAACTTCATCCGCGTCTACCAAAAGATGCATGTGCATGCTTAAAACGCGTTTTCGCACAAATGCGTGCGCGGGTGCTAAAAAGAGCAGCATCGGCATGCTTAGCAAGTCGTTTGGTAGAAATCCACGTGCGCGTTCTGCAAAAAGCACCATTTGCATGCACATCTTGTGGTTTTGCAGAAAACTTCATCCGCGTCTACCAAAAGATGCATGTGCATGCTTAAAACGCGTTTTCGCACAAATGCGTGCGCGGGTGCTAAAAAGAGCAGCATCGGCAAGCTTAGCACATCGTTTGGTAGAAATCCACGTGCGCGTTCTGCAAAAAGCACCATTTGCATGCACATCTTGTGGTTTTGCAGAAAACTTCATCCGCGTCTACCAAAAGATGCATGTGCATGCTTAAAACGCGTTTTCGCACAAATGCGTGCGCGGGTGCTAAAAAGAGCAGCATCGGCATGCTTAGCAAGTCGTTTGGTAGAAATCCACGTGCGCGTTCTGCAAAAAGCACCATTTGCATGCACATCTTGTGGTTTTGCAGAAAACTTCATCCGCGTCTACCAAAAGATGCATGTGCATGCTTAAAACGCGTTTTCGCAAGATGCGTGCGCGGGTGCTAAAAAGAGCAGCATCGGCATGCTTAGCAAGTCGTTTGGTAGAAATCCACGTGCGCGTTCTGCAAAAAGCACCATTTGCATGCACATCTTGTGGTTTTGCAGAAAACTTCATCCGCGTCTACCAAAAGATGCATGTGCATGCTTAAAACGCGTTTTCGCACAAATGCGTGCGCGGGTGCTAAAAATAGCAGCATCGGCATGCTTAGCACGTCGTTTGGTAGAAATCCACGTGCGCGTTCTGCAAAAAGCACCATTTGCATGCACATCTTGTGGTTTTGCAGAAAACTTCATCCGCGTCTACCAAAAGATGCATGTGCATGCTTAAAACGCGTTTTCGCACAAATGCGTGCGCGGGTGCTAAAAAGAGCAGCATCGGCATGCTTAGCACGTCGTTTGGTAGAAATCTACGTGCGCGTTCTGCCAAAAGCACCATTTGCATGCACATCTTGTGGTTTTGCAGAAAACTTCATCCGCGTCTACCAAAAGATGCATGTGCATGCTTAAAACGCGTTTTCGCACAAATCCGTGCGCGGGTGCTAAAAAGAGCAGCATCGGCATGCTTAGCACGTCGTTTGGTAGAAATCCATGTGCGCGTTCTGCAAAAAGCACCATTTGCATGCACATCTTGCGGTTTTGCAGAAAACTTCATCCGCGTCTACCAAAAGATGCATGTGCATGCTTAAAACGCGTTTTCGCACAAATCCGTGCGCGGGTGCTAAAAAGAGCAGCATCGGCATGCTTAGCACGTCGTTTGGTAGAAATCTACGTGCGCGTTCTGCCAAAAGCACCATTTGCATGCACATCTTGTGGTTTTGCAGAAAACTTCATCCGCGTCTACCAAAAGATGCATGTGCATGCTTAAAACGCGTTTTCGCACAAATCCGTGCGCGGGTGCTAAAAAGAGCAGCATCGGCATGCTTAGCACGTCGTTTGGTAGAAATCCATGTGCGCGTTCTGCAAAAAGCACCATTTGCATGCACATCTTGCGGTTTTGCAGAAAACTTCATCCGCGTCTACCAAAAGATGCATGTGCATGCTTAAAACGCGTTTTCGCACACATGCGTGCGCGGGTGCCAAAAAGAGCAGCATCGGCATGCTTAGCACGTCCTTTGGTAGAAATCTACGTTCGCGTTCTGCCAAAAGCACCATTTGCATGCACATCTTGTGGTTTTGCAGAAAACTTTATCCGCGTCTACCAAAAGATGCATGTGCATGCTTAAAACGCGTTTTCGCACAAATCCGTGCGCGGGTGCTAAAAAGAGCAGCATCGGCAAGCTTAGCACATCGTTTGGTAGAAATCCACGTGCGCGTTCTGCAAAAAGCACCATTTGCATGCACATCTTGTGGTTTTGCAGAAAACTTCATCCGCGTCTACCAAAAGATGCATCTGCATGCTTAAAACGCGTTTTCGCACAAATGCGTGCGCGGGTGCTAAAAAGAGCAGCATCGGCATGCTTAGCACGTCGTTTGGTAGAAATCCACGTGCGCGTTCTGCAAAAAGCACCATTTGCATGCACATCTTGTGGTTTTGCAGAAAACTTCATCCGCGTCTACCAAAAGATGCATGTGCATGCTTAAAACGCGTTTTCGCACAAATGCGTGCGCGGGTGCTAAAAAGAGCAGCATCGGCATGCTTAGCAAGTCGTTTGGTAGAAATCCACGTGCGCGTTCTGCAAAAAGCACCATTTGCATGCACATCTTGTGGTTTTGCAGAAAACTTCATCCGCGTCTACCAAAAGATGCATGTGCATGCTTAAAACGCGTTTTCGCACAAATGCGTGCGCGGGTGCTAAAAAGAGCAGCATCGGCAAGCTTAGCACATCGTTTGGTAGAAATCCACGTGCGCGTTCTGCAAAAAGCACCATTTGCATGCACATCTTGTGGTTTTGCAGAAAACTTCATCCGCGTCTACCAAAAGATGCATGTGCATGCTTAAAACGCGTTTTCGCACAAATGCGTGCGCGGGTGCTAAAAAGAGCAGCATCGGCATGCTTAGCAAGTCGTTTGGTAGAAATCCACGTGCGCGTTCTGCAAAAAGCACCATTTGCATGCACATCTTGTGGTTTTGCAGAAAACTTCATCCGCGTCTACCAAAAGATGCATGTGCATGCTTAAAACGCGTTTTCGCAAGATGCGTGCGCGGGTGCTAAAAAGAGCAGCATCGGCATGCTTAGCAAGTCGTTTGGTAGAAATCCACGTGCGCGTTCTGCAAAAAGCACCATTTGCATGCACATCTTGTGGTTTTGCAGAAAACTTCATCCGCGTCTACCAAAAGATGCATGTGCATGCTTAAAACGCGTTTTCGCACAAATGCGTGCGCGGGTGCTAAAAATAGCAGCATCGGCATGCTTAGCACGTCGTTTGGTAGAAATCCACGTGCGCGTTCTGCAAAAAGCACCATTTGCATGCACATCTTGTGGTTTTGCAGAAAACTTCATCCGCGTCTACCAAAAGATGCATGTGCATGCTTAAAACGCGTTTTCGCACAAATGCGTGCGCGGGTGCTAAAAAGAGCAGCATCGGCATGCTTAGCACGTCGTTTGGTAGAAATCTACGTGCGCGTTCTGCCAAAAGCACCATTTGCATGCACATCTTGTGGTTTTGCAGAAAACTTCATCCGCGTCTACCAAAAGATGCATGTGCATGCTTAAAACGCGTTTTCGCACAAATCCGTGCGCGGGTGCTAAAAAGAGCAGCATCGGCATGCTTAGCACGTCGTTTGGTAGAAATCCATGTGCGCGTTCTGCAAAAAGCACCATTTGCATGCACATCTTGCGGTTTTGCAGAAAACTTCATCCGCGTCTACCAAAAGATGCATGTGCATGCTTAAAACGCGTTTTCGCACACATGCGTGCGCGGGTGCTAAAAAGAGCAGCATCGGCATGCTTAGCACGTCGTTTGGTAGAAATCTACGTTCGCGTTCTGCCAAAAGCACCATTTGCATGCACATCTTGTGGTTTTGCAGAAAACTTTATCCGCGTCTACCAAAAGATGCATGTGCATGCTTAAAACGCGTTTTCGCACAAATCCGTGCGCGGGTGCTAAAAAGAGCAGCATCGGCAAGCTTAGCACATCGTTTGGTAGAAATCCACGTGCGCGTTCTGCAAAAAGCACCATTTGCATGCACATCTTGTGGTTTTGCAGAAAACTTCATCCGCGTCTACCAAAAGATGCATGTGCATGCTTAAAACGCGTTTTCGCACAAATGCGTGCGCGGGTGCTAAAAAGAGCAGCATCGGCATGCTTAGCACGTCGTTTGGTAGAAATCCACGTGCGCGTTCTGCAAAAAGCACCATTTGCATGCACATCTTGTGGTTTTGCAGAAAACTTCATCCGCGTCTACCAAAAGATGCATGTGCATGCTTAAAACGCGTTTTCGCACAAATGCGTGCGCGGGTGCTAAAAAGAGCAGCATCGGCATGCTTAGCAAGTCGTTTGGTAGAAATCCACGTGCGCGTTCTGCAAAAAGCACCATTTGCATGCACATCTTGTGGTTTTGCAGAAAACTTCATCCGCGTCTACCAAAAGATGCATGTGCATGCTTAAAACGCGTTTTCGCACAAATGCGTGCGCGGGTGCTAAAAAGAGCAGCATCGGCATGCTTAGCACGTCGTTTGGTAGAAATCCACGTGCGCGTTCTGCAAAAAGCACCATTTGCATGCACATCTTGTGGTTTTGCAGAAAACTTCATCCGCGTCTACCAAAAGATGCATGTGCATGCTTAAAACGCGTTTTCGCACAAATGCGTGCGCGGGTGCTAAAAAGAGCAGCATCGGCAAGCTTAGCACATCGTTTGGTAGAAATCCACGTGCGCGTTCTGCAAAAAGCACCATTTGCATGCACATCTTGTGGTTTTGCAGAAAACTTCATCCGCGTCTACCAAAAGATGCATGTGCATGCTTAAAACGCGTTTTCGCACAAATGCGTGCGCGGGTGCTAAAAAGAGCAGCATCGGCATGCTTAGCAAGTCGTTTGGTAGAAATCCACGTGCGCGTTCTGCAAAAAGCACCATTTGCATGCACATCTTGTGGTTTTGCAGAAAACTTCATCCGCGTCTACCAAAAGATGCATGTGCATGCTTAAAACGCGTTTTCGCACAAATGCGTGCGCGGGTGCTAAAAATAGCAGCATCGGCATGCTTAGCACGTCGTTTGGTAGAAATCCACGTGCGCGTTCTGCAAAAAGCACCATTTGCATGCACATCTTGTGGTTTTGCAGAAAACTTCATCCGCGTCTACCAAAAGATGCATGTGCATGCTTAAAACGCGTTTTCGCACAAATGCGTGCGCGGGTGCTAAAAAGAGCAGCATCGGCATGCTTAGCACGTCGTTTGGTAGAAATCTACGTGCGCGTTCTGCCAAAAGCACCATTTGCATGCACATCTTGTGGTTTTGCAGAAAACTTCATCCGCGTCTACCAAAAGATGCATGTGCATGCTTAAAACGCGTTTTCGCACAAATCCGTGCGCGGGTGCTAAAAAGAGCAGCATCGGCATGCTTAGCACGTCGTTTGGTAGAAATCCATGTGCGCGTTCTGCAAAAAGCACCATTTGCATGCACATCTTGTGGTTTTGCAGAAAACTTCATCCGCGTCTACCAAAAGATGCATGTGCATGCTTAAAACGCGTTTTCGCACAAATGCGTGCGCGGGTGCTAAAAAGAGCAGCATCGGCATGCTTAGCACGTCGTTTGGTAGAAATCCACGTGCGCGTTCTGCAAAAAGCACCATTTGCATGCACATCTTGTGGTTTTGCAGAAAACTTCATCCGCGTCTACCAAAAGATGCATGTGCATGCTTAAAACGCGTTTTCGCACAAATGCGTGCGCGGGTGCTAAAAAGAGCAGCATCGGCATGCTTAGCAAGTCGTTTGGTAGAAATCCACGTGCGCGTTCTGCAAAAAGCACCGTTTGCATGCACATCTCGTGGTTTTGCAGAAAACTTCATCCGCGTCTACCAAAAGATGCATGTGCATGCTTAAAACGCGTTTTCGCACAAATGCGTGCGCGGGTGCTAAAAATAGCAGCATCGGCATGCTTAGCACGTCGTTTGGTAGAAATCCACGTGCGCGTTCTGCAAAAAGCATCATTTGCATGCACATCTTGTGGTTTTGCAGAAAACTTCATCCGCGTCTACCAAAAGATGCATGCGCATGCTTAAAACGCGTTTTCGCACAAATGCGTGCGCGGGTGCTAAAAAGAGCAGCATCGGCATGCTTAGCACGTCGTTTGGTAGAAATCCACATGCGCGTTCTGCCAAAAGCACCATTTGCATGCACATCTTGTGGTTTTGCAGAAAACTTCATCGGCGTCTACCAAAAGATGCATGTGCATGCTTAAAACGCGTTTTCGCACAAATCCGTGCGCGGGTGCTAAAAAGAGCAGCATCGGCATGCTTAGCACGTCGTTTGGTAGAGATCCACGTGCGCGTTCTGCAAAAAGCACCATTTGCATGCACATCTTGTGGTTTTGCAGAAAACTTCATCCGCGTCTACCAAAAGATGCATGTGCATGCTTAAAACGCGTTTTCGCACAAATGCATGCGCGGGTGCTAAAAAGAGCCGCATCGGCATGCTTAGCACGTCGTTTGGTAGAAATCCACGTGCGCGTTCTGCCAAAAGCACCATTTGCATGCACATCTTGTGGTTTTGCAGAAAACTTCATCCGCGTCTACCAAAAGATGCATGTGCATGCTTAAAACGCGTTTTCGCACAAATGCGTGCGCGGGTGCTAAAAAGAGCAGCATCGGCATGCTTAGCAAGTCGTTTGGTAGAAATCCACGTGCGCGTTCTGCAAAAAGCACCGTTTGCATGCACATCTTGTGGTTTTGCAGAAAACTTCATCCGCGTCTACCAAAAGATGCATGTGCATGCTTAAAACGCGTTTTCGCACAAATGCGTGCGCGGGTGCTAAAAATAGCAGCATCGGCATGCTTAGCACGTCGTTTGGTAGAAATCCACGTGCGCGTTCTGCAAAAAGGATCATTTGCATGCACATCTTGTGGTTTTGCAGAAAACTTCATCCGCGTCTACCAAAAGATGCATGCGTATGCTTAAAACGCGTTTTCGCACAAATGCGTGCGCGGGTGCTAAAAAGAGCAGCATCGGCATGCTTAGCACGTCGTTTGGTAGAAATCCACGTGCGCGTTCTGCCAAAAGCACCATTTGCATGCACATCTTGTGGTTTTGCAGAAAACTTCATCCGCGTCTACCAAAAGATGCATGTGCATGCTTAAAACGCGTTTTCGCACAAATCCGTGCGCGGGTGCTAAAAAGAGCAGCATCGGCATGCTTAGCACGTCGTTTGGTAGAAATCCACGTGCGCGTTCTGCCAAAAGCACCATTTGCATGCACATCTTGTGGTTTTGCAGAAAACTTCATCCGCGTCTACCAAAAGATGCATGTGCATGCTTAAAACGCGTTTTCGCACAAATCCGTGCGCGGGTGCTAAAAAGAGCAGCATCGGCATGCTTAGCACGTCGTTTGGTAGAAATCCACGTGCGCGTTCTGCAAAAAGCACCATTTGCATGCACATGTTGTGGTTTTGCAGAAAACTTCATCCGCGTATACCAAAAGATGCATGTGCACGCTTAAAACGCGTTTTCGCACAAATGCGTGCGCGGGTGCTAAAAAGAGCAGCATCGGCATGCTTAGCACGATGTTTGGTAGAAATCCACGTGCGCGTTCTGCAAAAAGCACCATATGCATGCACATCTTGTGGTTTTGCAGAAAACTTCATCCGCGTCTACCAAAAGATGCATGTGCATGCTTAAAACGCGTTTTCGCACAAATGCGTGCGCGGGTGCTAAAAAGAGCAGCATCGGCATGCTTAGCACGTCGTTTGGTAGAAATCCACGTGCGCGTTCTGGAAAAAGCACCATTTGCATGCACATCTTGTGGTTTTCCAGAAAACTTCATCCGCGTCTACCAAAAGATGCATGTGCATGCTTAAAACGCGTTTTCGCACAAATGCGTGCGCGGGTGCTAAAAATAGCAGCATCGGCATGCTTAGCACGTCGTTTGGTAGAAATCCACGTGCGCGTTCTGCAAAAAGCACCATTTGCATGCACATCTTGTGGTTTTGCAGAAAACTTCATCCGCGTCTACCAAAAGATGCATGTGCATGCTTAAAACGCGTTTTCGCACAAATGCGTGCGTGGGTGCTAAAAAGAGCAGCATCGGCATGCTTAGCACGTCATTTGGTAGAAATCTACGTGCGCGTTCTGCCAAAAGCACCATTTGCATGCATATCTTGTGGTTTTGCAGAAAACTTCATCCGCGTCTACCAAAAGATGCATGTGCATGCTTAAAACGCGTTTTCGCACAAATCCGTGCGCGGGTGCTAAAAAGAGCAGCATCGGCAAGCTGAGCACATCGTTTGGTAGAACTCCACGTGCGCGTTCTGCAAAAAGCACCATTTGCATGCACATCTTGTGGTTTTGCAGAAAACTTCATCCGCGTCTACCAAAAGATGCATGTGCATGCTTAAAACGCGTTTTCGCACAAATGCGTGCGCGGGTGCTAAAAAGAGCAGCATCGGCATGCTTAGCACGTCGTTTGGTAGAAATCCACGTGCGCGTTCTGCAAAAAGCACCATTTGCATGCACATCTTGTGGTTTTGCAGAAAACTTCATCCGCGTCTACCAAAAGATGCATGTGCATGCTTAAAACGCGTTTTCGCACAAATGCGTGCGCGGGTGCTAAAAAGAGCAGCATCGGCATGCTTAGCAAGTCGTTTGGTAGAAATCCACGTGCGCGTTCTGCAAAAAGCACCGTTTGCATGCACATCTTGTGGTTTTGCAGAAAACTTCATCCGCGTCTACCAAAAGATGCATGTGCATGCTTAAAACGCGTTTTCGCACAAATGCGTGCGCGGGTGCTAAAAATAGCAGCATCGGCATGCTTAGCACGTCGTTTGGTAGAAATCCACGTGCGCGTTCTGCAAAAAGCATCATTTGCATGCACATCTTGTGGTTTTGCAGAAAACTTCATCCGCGTCTACCAAAAGATGCATGCGCATGCTTAAAACGCGTTTTCGCACAAATGCGTGCGCGGGTGCTAAAAAGAGCAGCATCGGCATGCTTAGCACGTCGTTTGGTAGAAATCCACATGCGCGTTCTGCCAAAAGCACCATTTGCATGCACATCTTGTGGTTTTGCAGAAAACTTCATCGGCGTCTACCAAAAGATGCATGTGCATGCTTAAAACGCGTTTTCGCACAAATCCGTGCGCGGGTGCTAAAAAGAGCAGCATCGGCATGCTTAGCACGTCGTTTGGTAGAAATCCACGTGCGCGTTCTGCAAAAAGCACCATTTGCATGCACATCTTGTGGTTTTGCAGAAAACTTCATCCGCGTCTACCAAAAGATGCATGTGCATGCTTAAAACGCGTTTTCGCACAAATGCGTGCGCGGGTGCTAAAAAGAGCCGCATCGGCATGCTTAGCACGTCGTTTGGTAGAAATCCACGTGCGCGTTCTGCCAAAAGCACCATTTGCATGCACATCTTGTGGTTTTGCAGAAAACTTCATCCGCGTCTACCAAAAGATGCATGTGCATGCTTAAAACGCGTTTTCGCACAAATGCGTGCGCGGGTGCTAAAAAGAGCAGCATCGGCATGCTTAGCAAGTCGTTTGGTAGAAATCCACGTGCGCGTTCTGCAAAAAGCACCGTTTGCATGCACATCTTGTGGTTTTGCAGAAAACTTCATCCGCGTCTACCAAAAGATGCATGTGCATGCTTAAAACCCGTTTTCGCACAAATGCGTGCGCGGGTGCTAAAAATAGCAGCATCGGCATGCTTAGCACGTCGTTTGGTAGAAATCCACGTGCGCGTTCTGCAAAAAGCATCATTTGCATGCACATCTTGTGGTTTTGCAGAAAACTTCATCCGCGTCTACCAAAAGATGCATGCGTATGCTTAAAACGCGTTTTCGCACAAATGCGTGCGCGGGTGCTAAAAAGAGCAGCATCGGCATGCTTAGCACGTCGTTTGGTAGAAATCCACGTGCGCGTTCTGCAAAAAGCACCATTTGCATGCACATCTTGTGGTTTTGCAGAAAACTTCATCCGCGTCTACCAAAAGATGCATGTGCATGCTTAAAACGCGTTTTCGCACAAATCCGTGCGCGGGTGCTAAAAAGAGCAGCATCGGCATGCTTAGCACGTCGTTTGGTAGAAATCCACGTGCGCGTTCTGCCAAAAGCACCATTTGCATGCACATCTTGTGGTTTTGCAGAAAACTTCATCCGCGTCTACCAAAAGATGCATGTGCATGCTTAAAACGCGTTTTCGCACAAATCCGTGCGCGGGTGCTAAAAAGAGCAGCATCGGCATGCTTAGCACGTCGTTTGGTAGAAATCCACGTGCGCGTTCTGCAAAAAGCACCATTTGCATGCACATGTTGTGGTTTTGCAGAAAACTTCATCCGCGTATACCAAAAGATGCATGTGCATGCTTAAAACGCGTTTTCGCACAAATGCGTGCGCGGGTGCTAAAAAGAGCAGCATCGGCATGCTTAGCACGATGTTTGGTAGAAATCCACGTGCGCGTTCTGCAAAAAGCACCATATGCATGCACATCTTGTGGTTTTGCAGAAAACTTCATCCGCGTCTACCAAAAGATGCATGTGCATGCTTAAAACGCGTTTTCGCACAAATGCGTGCGCGGGTGCTAAAAAGAGCAGCATCGGCATGCTTAGCACGTCGTTTGGTAGAAATGCACGTGCGCGTTCTGGAAAAAGCACCATTTGCATGCACATCTTGTGGTTTTGCAGAAAACTTCATCCGCGTCTACCAAAAGATGCATGTGCATGCTTAAAACGCGTTTTCGCACAAATGCGTGCGCGGGTGCTAAAAATAGCAGCATCGGCATGCTTAGCACGTCGTTTGGTAGAAATCCACGTGCGCGTTCTGCAAAAAGCACCATTTGCATGCACATCTTGTGGTTTTGCAGAAAACTTCATCCGCGTCTACCAAAAGATGCATGTGCATGCTTAAAACGCGTTTTCGCACAAATGCGTGCGTGGGTGCTAAAAAGAGCAGCATCGGCATGCTTAGCACGTCATTTGGTAGAAATCTACGTGCGCGTTCTGCCAAAAGCACCATTTGCATGCATATCTTGTGGTTTTGCAGAAAACTTCATCCGCGTCTACCAAAAGATGCATGTGCATGCTTAAAACGCGTTTTCGCACAAATCCGTGCGCGGGTGCTAAAAAGAGCAGCATCGGCATGCTTAGCACGTCGTTTGGTAGAAATCCATGTGCGCGTTCTGCAAAAAGCACCATTTGCATGCACATCTTGTGGTTTTGCAGAAAACTTCATCCGCGTCTACCAAAAGATGCATGTGCATGTTTAAAACGCGTTTTCGCACAAATGCGTGCGCGGGTGCTAAAAAGAGCAGCATCGGCATGCTTAGCACGTCGTTTGGGAGAAATCCACGTGCGCGTTCTGCCAAAAGCACCATTTGCATGCACATCTTGTGGTTTTGCAGAAAACTTCATCCGCGTCTACCAAAAGATGCATGTGCATGCTTAAAACGCGTTTTCGCACAAATCCGTGCGCGGGTGCTAAAAAGAGCAGCATCGGCAAGCTTAGCACGTCGTTTGGTAGAAATCCACGTGCGCGTTCTGCAAAAAGCACCATTTGCATGCACATCTAGTGGTTTTGCAGAAAACTTCATCCGCGTCTACCAAAAGATGCATGTGCATGCTTAAAACGCGTTTTCGCACAAATGCGTGCGCGGGTGCTAAAAAGAGCAGCATCGGCATGCTTAGCACGTCGTTTGGTAGAAATCCACGTGCGCGTTCTGCCAAAAGCACCATTTGCATGCACATCTTGTGGTTTTGCAGAAAACTTCATCCGCGTCTACCAAAAGATGCATGTGCATGCTTAAAACCCGTTTTCGCACAAATCTGTGCGCGGGTGCTAAAAAGAGCAGCATCGGCATGCTTAGCACGTCGTTTGGTAGAAATCCACGTGCGCGTTCTGCAAAAAGCACCATTTGCATGCACATCTTGTGGTTTTGCAGAAAACTTCATCCGCGTCTACCAAAAGATGCATGTGCATGCTTAAAACGCGTTTTCGCACAAATGCGTGCGCGGGTGCTAAAAAGAGCAGCATCGGAATGCTTAGCACGTCGTTTGGTAGAAATCCACGTGCGCGTTCTGCCAAAAGCACCATTTGCATGCACATCTTGTGGTTTTGCAGAAAACTTCATCCGCGTCTACCAAAAGATGCATGTGCATGCTTAAAACGCGTTTTCGCACAAATCCGTGCGCGGGTGCTAAAAAGAGCAGCATCGGCATGCTTAGCACGTCGTTTGGTAGAAATCCACGTGCGCGTTCTGCAAAAAGCACCATTTGCATGCACATCTTGTGGTTTTGCAGAAAACTTCATCCGCGTCTACCAAAAGATGCATGTGCATGCTTAAAACGCGTTTTCGCACAAATGCGTGCGCGGGTGCTAAAAAGAGCAGCATCGGCATGCTTAGCACGATGTTTGGTAGAAATCCACGTGCGCGTTCTGCAAAAAGCACCATTTGCATGCACATCTTGTGGTTTTGCAGAAAACTTCATCCGCGTCTACCAAAAGATGCATGTGCATGCTTAAAACGCGTTTTCGCACAAATGCGTGCGCGGGTGCTAAAAAGAGCAGCATCGGCATGCTTAGCACGTCGTTTGGTAGAAATCCACGTGCGCGTTCTGCAAAAAGCACCATTTGCATGCACATGTTGTGGTTTTGCAGAAAACTTCATCCGCGTCTACCAAAAGATGCATGTGCATGCTTAAAACGCGTTTTCGCACAAATCCGTGCGCGGGTGCTAAAAAGAGCAGCATCGGCATGCTTAGCACGTCGTTTGGTAGAAATCCACGTGCGCGTTCTGCAAAAAGCACCATTTGCATGCACATCTTGTGGTTTTGCAGAAAACTTCATCCGCGTCTACCAAAAGATGCATGTGCATGCTTAAAACGCGTTTTCGCACAAATGCGTGCGCGGGTGCTAAAAAGAGCAGCATCGGCATGCTTAGCACGTCGTTTGGTAGAAATCCACGAGCGCGTTCTGCAAAAAGCACCATTTGCATGCACATCTTGTGGTTTTGGAGAAAACTTCATCCGCGTCTACCAAAAGATGCATGTGCATGCTTAAAACGCGTTTTCGCACAAATGCGTGCGCGGGTGCTAAAAAGAGCAGCATCGGCATGCTTAGCACGTCGTTTGGTAGAAATCCACGTGCGCGTTCTGCAAAAAGCACCATTTGCATGCACATCTTGTGGTTTTGCAGAAAACTTCATCCGCGTCTACCAAAAGATGCATGTGCATGCTTAAAACGCGTTTTCGCACAAATGCGTGCGCGGGTGCTAAAAAGAGCAGCATCGGCATGCTTAGCACGTCGTTTGGTAGAAATCCACGTGCGCGTTCTGCAAAAAGCACCATTTGCATGCACATCTTGTGGTTTTGCAGAAAACTTCATCCGCGTCTACCAAAAGATGCATGTGCATGCTTAAAACGCGTTTTCGCACAAATGCGTGCGCGGGTGCTAAAAAGAGCAGCATCGGCATGCTTAGCAAGTCGTTTGGTAGAAATCCACGTGCGCGTTCTGCAAAAAGCACCATTTGCATGCACATCTATTGGTTTTGCAGAAAACTTCATCCGCGTCTACCAAAAGATGCATGTGCATGATTAAAACGCGTTTTCGCACAAATGCGTGCGCGGGTGCTAAAAAGAGCAGCATCGGCATGCTTAGCACGTCGTTTGGTAGAAATCCACGAGCGCGTTCTGCAAAAAGCACCATTTGCATGCACATCTTGTGGTTTTGGAGAAAACTTCATCCGCGTCTACCAAAAGATGCATGTGCATGCTTAAAACGCGTTTTCGCACAAATGCGTGCGCGGGTGCTAAAAAGAGCAGCATCGGCATGCTTAGCACGTCGTTTGGTAGAAATCCACGTGCGCGTTCTGCAAAAAGCACCATTTGCATGCACATCTTGTGGTTTTGCAGAAAACTTCATCCGCGTCTACCAAAAGATGCATGTGCATGCTTAAAACGCGTTTTCGCACAAATGCGTGCGCGGGTGCTAAAAAGAGCAGCATCGGCATGCTTAGCACGTCGTTTGGTAGAAATCCACGTGCGCGTTCTGCAAAAAGCACCATTTGCATGCACATCTTGTGGTTTTGCAGAAAACTTCATCCGCGTCTACCAAAAGATGCATGTGCATGCTTAAAACGCGTTTTCGCACAAATGCGTGCGCGGGTGCTAAAAAGAGCAGCATCGGCATGCTTAGCAAGTCGTTTGGTAGAAATCCACGTGCGCGTTCTGCAAAAAGCACCATTTGCATGCACATCTATTGGTTTTGCAGAAAACTTCATCCGCGTCTACCAAAAGATGCATGTGCATGATTAAAACGCGTTTTCGCACAAATGCGTGCGCGGGTGCTAAAAAGAGCAGCATCGGCATGCTTTAGGATAGACAGTTGGGCGAGTTGGTACGGTAACATGATTATGGCTTCTAGCGCGAAGTGAAACACGGACACAGAAAGGAGCAGACAGGACGAGCGCTAACTCTCAACTAAATATTTATTGAAACGAAGAACATATATAGGTGATTGCAAAAACCGTAGCAAAAGAACATGACAAGGTAAAAGGCATCAGTTTAACATATCAGGAGGTATAGAAGTCAAAGAAACAAAAATTACTACAGATTAGTACATGTATTGCGAAGGTACTGAAATTCGCAATCTAACAGTGACAACGAAGCATGACTGACGCAAGTGTCTCCTAATCTTTTTATGTGGAATGCCTCGATAATTTCCCGCGTGGTTTGGCATCTGTGTTTAGAAAGAATTTTTGTGTCTTCAAAGAAAGGTTTGCAACCACACTCGAAACAATGTGCCGCTAAATGTGACGCATTGGGGTTGTTTAGTGAATGTTTGTGTTCTTTTAGTCTGATGTTAATGCACCTGCCACTCTGTCCAATGTAAGCTTTCCCACACTCGAGTGGAATCTGGTAAACTATACCCGTGTTGCAAGGCACTAAAGGGGACACATGTTTTACTCCGCAATCATCTTTTCTTTTTTTGCCTTCCTGTTCAAGTCTCCTATTTATCAAAGGGCACATGTTAGACAACTTGCGTGGGGCCGAGAAAACGGTACTGACGTCATACCTATTTGCCACATTCCTTAAACCATGGGATAATCTATGTATGTAGGGTACTACAGCAAACTTTGTTTCTTTTTTCTGTTTTTCTTGTTTTTTACCGGGGCTTTTTACCCATTTTACAAGTTTTTCGCAGGTTAGTGATAATAGATGCACTGGATAGCTAGCTTTTTTAAGCCTTTCTATCTGCTGTGAAAAACTTTGTTGCATATTGTGCGGACATGACTTAGTAATGGCAGACCTAAGAGTTGAATAAGCTATCCCCCGTTTAACAAGTTTAGAATGGCAAGAAGAATATTCTAGCAATGGCTTCTTGGCCCTAGGCGAATAATGCCAACAGACATGCTCATCCTGAAACGTTAAGCACAGATCTAGAAACTGTAAATTGTTGTCCTGGATAATCTCTAGCGTGAAACCTAGGCCCCCACCACATTCCCTAAAAACTTTTAAGATATCCGTAGCTTTCTTAGTGTAGTTATCGCGAGAACAAAATACCAGATAGTCGTCTACGTATCTAAACGCATGCACCGCCAATTCCTTAAGATTGTTTTGTAGTTTTCTATTAACGCGACTTAGATAAATGTCACTCAAAACTGGCGCAACTTTAGAACCAATACAAACTCCCGATTTTTGTACATACATAGAACTACCCCATTTTACAACGGTATTCCCTAAGTAAAAGAACAAAAGTTCTAAAAAAGATTCCACGGGCATCCCACAGTCCTGAGTAAACCGGAACTCATCATTGTAGAGCGTCAGTGCTTCTTTAACACTACACAGTAGTTCCGATTGCGGAAGCGAATAAAAAAGGTCTTTAACATCAACACTGATCGCTGAGCATTTACCTGGATTATTTTCTGTTAGGAAGGCTACAATTTCTTCCGAATGTCTTATCAGGAAGGGGTCATTAAGACGAACTGAAGACAATACATTATGCAAAAAAGTTGAGACTGTGTACTGCCACGTTCCTTTTTCAGAAATAATGGCTCGAAAAGGAACTTCCGGCTTATGTGTCTTAGCACTAAAAAATATGTCGAGGTGCAGTCCCTTGGTATGTTTAACTCCCGACGCGAGGCGCTCCAGACCAAATTTCTCAAGCAAATCAATTGCAGTTTTTTTCACTTTCTTTAAATTGGTAATTTTTGGAACAAAATTTTTGTCAATAGCGGTTTTAGCTTTTTGTGCGTACAATTCTTGAGGAACAACAACAAAGAAACCTTCTTTGTCCGCAGTAACCAACCTAAGCTCATGCTTGACGAAAAAACGCGACACACCAGTTAGGTTGTCTGACTTACTGGACTGAGGTACAGTCCTCGCGATCACATCAACGCACTCAGTCACACACCTTGGTCGAAAGTCTTCAGTGACCCAACGAGAAATGGATCTAGACAAGCTGACCTTTTCCGGAGGTGACAGTTCAGGCTCACAGGCAAACTTTGGTCCCTTGCGCAGAGTGCTTTCGATGTTGGCTGGGAGTTGTTTACCGCCGAGCACAAGCACTTTTCCTTGGTCCCGCGTAGTCTTATCCTTCTTCGGTAACGAAAGACGAGCATGGGCCCATAGGAATTCCGTGGCCTGCTCTGCGATCCTAATCCATTCCCGAAAACATCGTCGTTGTCCTTCCGCAGATGGGGCTTTGCCGCACAAAACCAGTAGCCTGTCCCTGAAGAAACGGACCTGGCGCCAGAGTTCCGAGTTCAGGATCCGGGCCATCCTTCGGGAGTGTCCTGTTGAAGGTTTCATGCTTCCAAAGATTGCTTGAATATCCGGAGGACAAATGCCGGTTCTACTGTACCATGCCACAGTTCTGGCTTTGCAAACTGTTAGTGCAATCAAAGAAGCAACATTGGCTTCACTAGAAAGGTTAAGGCGTTCACATTGAAAAGAGCCCTGTGTACAAGAAATGTAATGCAATAGGATAGACAGTTGGGCGAGTTGGTACGGTAACATGATTATGGCTTCTAGCGCGAAGTGAAACACGGACACAGAAAGGAGCAGACAGGACGAGCGCTAACTCTCAACTAAATATTTATTGAAACGAAGAACATATATAGGTGATTGCAAAAACCGTAGCAAAAGAACATGACAAGGTAAAAGGCATCAGTTTAACATATCAGGAGGTAGAAGCATGCACATGCATCTTTTGGTAGACGCGGATGAAGTTTTCTGCAAAACCACAAGATGTGCATGCAAATGGTGCTTTTTGCAGAACGCGCACGTGGATTTCTACCAAACGACGTGCTAAGCATGCCGATGCTGCTCTTTTTAGCACCCGCGCACGGATTTGTGCGAAAACGCGTTTTAAGCATGCACATGCATCTTTTGGTAGACGCGGATGAAGTTTTGTGCAAAACCACAAGATGTGCATGCAAATGGTGCTTTTGGCAGAACGCGCACGTGGATTTCTACCAAACGACGTGCTAAGCATGCCGATGCTGCTCTTTTTAGCACCCGCGCACGCATTTGTGCGAAAACGCGTTGTAAGCATGCACATGCATCTTTTGGTAGACGCGGATGAAGTTTTCTGCAAAACCACAAGATGTGCATGCAAATGGTGCTTTTTGCAGAACGCGCATGTGCATTTCTACCAAGCGACGTGCTAAGCATGCCGATGCTGCTCTTTTTAGCACCCGCGCACGCATTTGTGCGAAAACGCGTTTTAAGCATGCACATGCATCTTTTGGTATACGCGGATGAAGTTTTCTGCAAAACCACAAGATGTGCATGCAAATGGTGCTTTTTGCAGAACGCGCACGTGGATTTCTACCAAACGACGTGCTCAGCATGCCGATGCTGCTCTTTTTAGCACCCGCGCACGGATTTGTGCGAAAACGCGTTTTAAGCATGCACATGCATCTTTTGGTAGACGCGGATGAAGTTTTCTGCAAAACCACAAGATGTGCATGCAAATGGTGCTTTTGGCAGAACGCGCACGTGGATTTCTACCAAACGACGTGCTAAGCATGCCGATGCTGCTCTTTTTAGCACCCGCGCACGCATTTGTGCGAAAACGCGTTTTAAGCATGCACATGCATCTTTTGGTAGACGCGGATGAAGTTTTCTGCAAAACCACAAGATGTGCATGCAAATGGTGCTTTTTGCAGAACGCGCACGTGGATTTCTACCAAACGACGTGCTAAGCATACCGATGCTGCTATTTTTAGCACCCGCGCACGCATTTGTGCGAAAACGCGTTTTAAGCATGCACATGCATCTTTTGGTAGACGCGGATGAAGTTTTCTGCAACACCACAAGATGTGCATGCAAATGGTGCTTTTTGCAGAACGCGCACGTGGATTTCTACCAAACGACGTGCTAAGCATGCCGATGCTGCTCTTTTTAGCACCCGCGCACGCATTTGTGCGAAAACGCGTTTTAAGCATGCACATGCATCTTTTGGTAGACGCGGATGAAGTTTTCTGCAAAACCAGAAGATGTGCATGCAAATGGTGCTTTTTGCAGAACGCGCACGTGGATTTCTACCAAACAACGTGCTAAGCATGCCGATGCTGCTCTTTTTAGCACCCGCGCCCGCACTTGTGCGAAAACGCGTTTTAAGCATGCACATGCATCTTTTGGTAGACGCGGATGAAGTTTTCTGCAAAACCACAAGATGTGCATGCAAATGGTGCTTTTTGCAGAACGCGCTCGTGGATTTCTACCAAACGACGTGCTAAGCATGCCGATGCTGCTCTTTTTAGCACCCGCGCATGCATTTGTGCGAAAACGCGTTTTAAAGCATGCACATGCATCTTTTGGTAGACGCGGATGAAGTTTTCTGCAAAACCACAAGATGTGCATGCAAATGGTGCTTTTTGCAGAACGCGCACGTGGATTTCTACCAAACGACGCGCTAAGCATGCCGATGCTGCTCTTTTTAGCACCCGCGCACGGATTTGTGCGAAAACGCGTTTTAAGCATGCACATGCATCTTTTGGTAGACGCGGATGAAGTTTTCTGCAAAACCACAAGATGTGCATGCAAATGGTGCTTTTGGCAGAACGCGCACGTGGATTTCTACCAAACGACGTGCTAAGCATGCCAATGCTGCTCTTTTTAGCACCCGCGCACGGATTTGTGCGAAAAGGCGTTTTAAGCATGCACATGCATCTTTTGGTAGACGCGGATGAAGTTTTCTGCAAAACCACAAGATGTGCATGCAAATGGTGCTTTTTGCAGAACGCGCACGTGGATTTCTACCAAACGACGTGCTAAGCATGCCGATGCTGCTCTTTTTAGCACCCACGCACGGATTTGTGCGAAAACGCGTTTTAAGCATGCACATGCATCTTTTGGTAGACGCGGATGAAGTTTTCTGCAAAACCACAAGATGTGCATGCAAATGGTGCTTTTTGCAGAACGCGCACGTGGATTTCTACCAAACGACGTGCTAAGCATGCCGATGCTGCTCTTTTTAGCACCCGCGCACGGATTTGTGCGAAAACGCGTTTTAAGCATGCACATGCATCTTTTGGTAGACGCGGATGAAGTTTTCTGCAAAACCACAAGATGTGCATGCAAATGGTGCTTTTTGCAGAACGCGCACGTGGATTTCTACCAAACGACGTGCTAAGCATGCCGATGCTGCTCTTTTTAGCACCCACGCAAGGATTTGTGCGAAAACGCGTTTTTAAGCATGCACATGCATCTTTTGGTAGACGCGGATGAAGTTTTCTGCAAAACCACAAGATGTGCATGCAAATGGTGCTTTTTGCAGAACGCGCACGTGGATTTCTACCAAACGACGTGCTAAGCATGCCGATGCGGCTCTTTTTAGCACCCGCGCACGGATTTGTGCGAAAACGCGTTTTAAGCATGCACATGCATCTTTTGGTAGACGCGGATGAAGTTTTCTGCAAAACCACAAGATGTGCATGCAAATGGTGCTTTTGGCAGAACGCGCACGTGGATTTCTACCAAACGACGTGCTAAGCATGCCAATGCTGCTCTTTTTAGCACCCGCGCACGCATTTGTGCGAAAACGCGTTTTAAGCATGCACATGCATCTTTTGGTAGACGCGGATGAAGTTTTCTGCAAAACCACAAGATGTGCATGCAAATGGTGCTTTTTGCAGAACGCGCACGTGGATTTCTACCAAACGACGTGCTAAGCATGCCGATGCTGCTCTTTTTAGCACCCGCGCACGCATTTGTGCGAAAACGCGTTTTAAGCATGCACATGCATCTTTTGGTAGACGCGGATGAAGTTTTCTGCAAAACCACAAGATGTGCATGCAAATGGTGCTTTTTGCAGAACGCGCACGTGGATTTCTACCAAACGACGTGCTAAGCTTGCCGATGCTGCTCTTTTTAGCACCCGCGCACGGATTTGTGCGAAAACGCGTTTTAAGCATGCACATGCATCTTTTGGTAGACGCGGATGAAGTTTTCTGCAAAACCACAAGATGTGCATGCAAATGGTGCTTTTGGCAGAACGCGCACGTGGATTTCTACCAAACGACGTGCTAAGCATGCCGATGCTGCTCTTTTAGCACCCGCGCACGCATTTGTGCGAAAACGCGTTTTAAGCATGCACATGCATCTTTTGGTAGACCCGGATGAAGTTTTCTGCAAAACCACAAGATGTGCATGCAAATGGTGCTTTTTGCAGAACGCGCACGTGGATTTCTACCAAACGACGTGCTAAGCATGCCGATGCTGCTCTTTTTAGCACCCGCGCACGGATTTGTGCGAAAACGCGTTTTAAGCATGCACATGCATCTTTTGGTAGACGCGGATGAAGTTTTCTGCAAAACCACAAGATGTGCATGCAAATGGTGCTTTTGGCAGAACGCGCACGTAGATTTCTACCAAACGACGTGCTAAGCATGCCGATGCTGCTCTTTTTAGCACCCGCGCACGCATTTGTGCGAAAACGCGTTTTAAGCATGCACATGCATCTTTTGGTAGACGCGGATGAAGTTTTCTGCAAAACCACAAGATGTGCATGCAAATGGTGCTTTTTGCAGAACGCGCACGTGGATTTCTACCAAACAACGTGCTAAGCATGCCGATGCTGCTCTTTTTAGCACCCGCGCACGGATTTGTGCGAAAACGCGTTTTAAGCATGCACATGCATCTTTTGGTAGACGCGGATGAAGTTTTGTGCAAAACCACAAGATGTGCATGCAAATGGTGCTTTTTGCAGAACGCGCACGTGGATTTCTACCAAACGACGTGCTAAGCATGCCGATGCTGCTCTTTTTAGCACCCGCGCACGCATTTGTGCGAAAACGCGTTTTAAGCATACACATGCATCTTTTGGTAGACGCGGATGAAGTTTTCTGCAAAACCACAAGATGTGCATGCAAATGGTGCTTTTTGCAGAACGCGCACGTGGATTTCTACCAAACAACGTGCTAAGCATGCCGATGCTGCTCTTTTTAGCACCCGCGCCCGCATTTGTGCGAAAACGCGTTTTAAGCATGCACATGCATCTTTTGGTAGACGCGGATGAAGTTTTCTGCAAAACCAAAAGATGTGCATGCAAATGGTGCTTTTTGCAGAACGCGCTCGTGGATTTCTACCAAACGACGTGCTAAGCATGCCGATGCTGCTCTTTTTAGCACCCGCGCACGCATTTGTGCGAAAACGCGTTTTAAGCATGCACATGCATCTTTTGGTAGACGCGGATGAAGTTTTCTGCAAAACCACAAGATGTGCATGCAAATGGTGCTTTTTGCAGAACGCGCACGTGGATTTCTACCAAACGACGTGCTAAGCATGCCGATGCTGCTCTTTTTAGCACCCGCGCACGGATTTGTGCGAAAACGCGTTTTAAGCATGCACATGCATCTTTTGGTAGACGCGGATGAAGTTTTCTGCAAAACCACAAGATGTGCATGCAAATGGTGCTTTTGGCAGAACGCGCACGTGGATTTCTACCAAACGACGTGCTAAGCATGCCAATGCTGCTCTTTTTAGCACCCGCGCACGGATTTGTGCGAAAAGGCGTTTTAAGCATGCACATGCATCTTTTGGTAGACGCGGATGAAGTTTTCTGCAAAACCACAAGATGTGCATGCAAATGGTGCTTTTTGCAGAACGCGCACGTGGATTTCTACCAAACGACGTGCTAAGCATGCCGATGCTGCTCTTTTTAGCACCCACGCACGGATTTGTGCGAAAACGCGTTTTAAGCATGCACATGCATCTTTTGGTATACGCGGATGAAGTTTTCTGCAAAACCACAAGATGTGCATGCAAATGGTGCTTTTTGCAGAACGCGCACGTGGATTTCTACCAAACGACGTGCTCAGCATGCCGATGCTGCTCTTTTTAGCACCCGCGCACGGATTTGTGCGAAAACGCGTTTTAAGCATGCACATGCATCTTTTGGTAGACGCGGATGAAGTTTTCTGCAAAACCACAAGATGTGCATGCAAATGGTGCTTTTGGCAGAACGCGCACGTGGATTTCTACCAAACGACGTGCTAAGCATGCCGATGCTGCTCTTTTTAGCACCCGCGCACGCATTTGTGCGAAAACGCGTTTTAAGCATGCACATGCATCTTTTGGTAGACGCGGATAAAGTTTTCTGCAAAACCACAAGATGTGCATGCAAATGGTGCTTTTTGCAGAACGCGCACGTGGATTTCTACCAAACGACGTGCTAAGCATACCGATGCTGCTATTTTTAGCACCCGCGCACGCATTTGTGCGAAAACGCGTTTTAAGCATGCACATGCATCTTTTGGTAGACGCGGATGAAGTTTTCTGCAACACCACAAGATGTGCATGCAAATGGTGCTTTTTGCAGAACGCGCACGTGGATTTCTACCAAACGACGTGCTAAGCATGCCGATGCTGCTCTTTTTAGCACCCGCGCACGCATTTGTGCGAAAACGCGTTTTAAGCATGCACATGCATCTTTTGGTAGACGCGGATGAAGTTTTCTGCAAAACCACAAGATGTGCATGCAAATGGTGCTTTTTGCAGAACGCGCACGTGGATTTCTACCAAACAACGTGCTAAGCACGCCGATGCTGCTCTTTTTAGCACCCGCGCACGCATTTGTGCGAAAACGCGTTTTAAGCATGCACATGCATCTTTTGGTAGACGCGGATGAAGTTTTCTGCAAAACCACAAGATGTGCATGCAAATGGTGCTTTTTGCAGAACGCGCACGTGAATTTCTACCAAACGACGTGCTAAGCATGCCGATGCTGCTCTTTTTAGCACCCGCGCACGGATTTGTGCGAAAACGCGTTTTAAGCATGCACATGCATCTTTTGGTAGACGCGGATGAAGTTTTGTGCAAAAGCACAAGATGTGCATGCAAATGGTGCTTTTTGCAGAACGCGCACGTGGATTTCTACCAAACGACGTGCTAAGCATGCCGATGCTGCTCTTTTTAGCACCCGCGCACGCATTTGTGCGAAAACGCGTTTTAAGCATGCACATGCATCTTTTGGTAGACGCGGATGAAGTTTTCTGCAAAACCAGAAGATGTGCATGCAAATGGTGCTTTTTGCAGAACGCGCACGTGGATTTCTACCAAACAACGTGCTAAGCATGCCGATGCTGCTCTTTTTAGCACCCGCGCCCGCACTTGTGCGAAAACGCGTTTTAAGCATGCACATGCATCTTTTGGTAGACGCGGATGAAGTTTTCTGCAAAACCACAAGATGTGCATGCAAATGGTGCTTTTTGCAGAACGCGCTCGTGGATTTCTACCAAACGACGTCCTAAGCATGCCGATGCTGCTCTTTTTAGCACCCGCGCACGCATTTGTGCGAAAACGCGTTTTAAGCATGCACATGCATCTTTTGGTAGACGCGGATGAAGTTTTCTGCAAAACCACAAGATGTGCATGCAAATGGTGCTTTTTGCAGAACGCGCACGTGGATTTCTACCAAACGACGCGCTAAGCATGCCGATGCTGCTCTTTTTAGCACCCGCGCACGGATTTGTGCGAAAACGCGTTTTAAGCATGCACATGCATCTTTTGGTAGACGCGGATGAAGTTTTCTGCAAAACCACAAGATGTGCATGCAAATGGTGCTTTTGGCAGAACGCGCACGTGGATTTCTACCAAACGACGTGCTAAGCATGCCAATGCTGCTCTTTTTAGCACCCGCGCACGGATTTGTGCGAAAAGGCGTTTTAAGCATGCACATGCATCTTTTGGTAGACGCGGATGAAGTTTTCTGCAAAACCACAAGATGTGCATGCAAATGGTGCTTTTTGCAGAACGCGCACGTGGATTTCTACCAAACGACGTGCTAAGCATGCCGATGCTGCTCTTTTTAGCACCCACGCACGGATTTGTGCGAAAACGCGTTTTAAGCATGCACATGCATCTTTTGGTAGACGCGGATGAAGTTTTCTGCAAAACCACAAGATGTGCATGCAAATGGTGCTTTTTGCAGAACGCGCACGTGGATTTCTACCAAACGACGTGCTAAGCATGCCGATGCTGCTCTTTTTAGCACCCGCGCACGGATTTGTGCGAAAACGCGTTTTAAGCATGCACATGCATCTTTTGGTAGACGCGGATGAAGTTTTCTGCAAAACCACAAGATGTGCATGCAAATGGTGCTTTTGGCAGAACGCGCACGTGGATTTCTACCAAACGACGTGCTAAGCATGCCAATGCTGCTCTTTTTAGCACCCGCGCACGGATTTGTGCGAAAACGCGTTTTAAGCATGCACATGCATCTTTTGGTAGACGCGGATGAAGTTTTCTGCAAAACCACAAGATGTGCATGCAAATGGTGCTTTTTGCAGAACGCGCACGTGGATTTCTACCAAACGACGTGCTAAGCATGCCGATGCTGCTCTTTTTAGCACCCACGCACGGATTTGTGCGAAAACGCGTTTTAAGCATGCACATGCATCTTTTGGTAGACGCGGATGAAGTTTTCTGCAAAACCACAAGATGTGCATGCAAATGGTGCTTTTTGCAGAACGCGCACGTGGATTTCTACCAAACGACGTGCTAAGCATGCCGATGCTGCTCTTTTTAGCACCCGCGCACGGATTTGTGCGAAAACGCGTTTTAAGCATGCACATGCATCTTTTGGTAGACGCGGATGAAGTTTTCTGCAAAACCACAAGATGTGCATGCAAATGGTGCTTTTGGCAGAACGCGCACGTGGATTTCTACCAAACGACGTGCTAAGCATGCCAATGCTGCTCTTTTTAGCACCCGCGCACGCATTTGTGCGAAAACGCGTTTTAAGCATGCACATGCATCTTTTGGTAGACGCGGATGAAGTTTTCTGCAAAACCACAAGATGTGCATGCAAATGGTGCTTTTTGCAGAACGCGCACGTGGATTTCTACCAAACGACGTGCTAAGCATGCCGATGCTGCTCTTTTTAGCACCCGCGCACGCATTTGTGCGAAAACGCGTTTTAAGCATGCACATGCATCTTTTGGTAGACGCGGATGAAGTTTTCTGCAAAACCACAAGATGTGCATGCAAATGGTGCTTTTTGCAGAACGCGCACGTGGATTTCTACCAAACGACGTGCTAAGCTTGCCGATGCTGCTCTTTTTAGCACCCGCGCACGGATTTGTGCGAAAACGCGTTTTAAGCATGCACATGCATCTTTTGGTAGACGCGGATGAAGTTTTCTGCAAAACCACAAGATGTGCATGCAAATGGTGCTTTTGGCAGAACGCGCACGTGGATTTCTACCAAACGACGTGCTAAGCATGCCGATGCTGCTCTTTTTAGCACCCGCGCACGCATTTGTGCGAAAACGCGTTTTAAGCATGCACATGCATCTTTTGGTAGACCCGGATGAAGTTTTCTGCAAAACCACAAGATGTGCATGCAAATGGTGCTTTTTGCAGAACGCGCACGTGGATTTCTACCAAACGACGTGCTAAGCATGCCGATGCTGCTCTTTTTAGCACCCGCGCACGGATTTGTGCGAAAACGCGTTTTAAGCATGCACATGCATCTTTTGGTAGACGCGGATGAAGTTTTCTGCAAAACCACAAGATGTGCATGCAAATGGTGCTTTTGGCAGAACGCGCACGTAGATTTCTACCAAACGACGTGCTAAGCATGCCGATGCTGCTCTTTTTAGCACCCGCGCACGCATTTGTGCGAAAACGCGTTTTAAGCATGCACATGCATCTTTTGGTAGACGCGGATGAAGTTTTCTGCAAAACCACAAGATGTGCATGCAAATGGTGCTTTTTGCAGAACGCGCACGTGGATTTCTACCAAACAACGTGCTAAGCATGCCGATGCTGCTCTTTTTAGCACCCGCGCACGCATTTGTGCGAAAACGCGTTTTAAGCATGCACATGCATCTTTTGGTAGACGCGGATGAAGTTTTCTGCAAAACCACAAGATGTGCATGCAAATGGTGCTTTTTGCAGAACGCGCACGTGGATTTCTACCAAACGACGTGCTAAGCATGCCGATGCTGCTCTTTTTAGCACCCGCGCACGGATTTGTGCGAAAACGTGTTTTAAGCATGCACATGCATCTTTTGGTAGACGCGGATGAAGTTTTCTGCAAAACCACAAGATGTGCATGCAAATGGTGCTTTTGGCAGAACGCGCACGTGGATTTCTACCAAACGACGTGCTAAGCATGCCGATGCTGCTCTTTTTAGCACCCGCGCACGCATTTGTGCGAAAACGCGTTTTAAGCATGCACATGCATCTTTTGGTAGACGCGGATGAAGTTTTCTGCAAAACCACAAGATGTGCATGCAAATGGTGCTTTTTGCAGAACGCGCACGTGGATTTCTACCAAACGACGTGCTAAGCATGCCGATGCTGCTCTTTTTAGCACCCGCGCACGCATTTGTGCGAAAACGCGTTTTAAGCATGCACATGCATCTTTTGGTAGACGCGGATGAAGTTTTCTGCAAAACCACAAGATGTGCATGCAAATGGTGCTTTTTGCAGAACGCGCACGTGGATTTCTACCAAACGACGTGCTAAGCATGCCGATGCTGCTCTTTTTAGCACCCGCGCACGGATTTGTGCGAAAACGCGTTTTAAGCATGCACATGCATCTTTTGGTAGACGCGGATGAAGTTTTCTGCAAAACCACAAGATGTGCATGCAAATGGTGCTTTTGGCAGAACGCGCACGTAGATTTCTACCAAACGACGTGCTAAGCATGCCGATGCTGCTCTTTTTAGCACCCGCGCACGCATTTGTGCGAAAACGCGTTTTAAGCATGCACATGCATCTTTTGGTAGACGCGGATGAAGTTTTCTGCAAAACCACAAGATGTGCATGCAAATGGTGCTTTTTGCAGAACGCGCACGTGGATTTCTACCAAACAACGTGCTAAGCATGCCGATGCTGCTCTTTTTAGCACCCGCGCACGCATTTGTGCGAAAACGCGTTTTAAGCATGCACATGCATCTTTTGGTAGACGCGGATGAAGTTTTCTGCAAAACCACAAGATGTGCATGCAAATGGTGCTTTTTGCAGAACGCGCACGTGGATTTCTACCAAACGACGTGCTAAGCATGCCGATGCTGCTCTTTTTAGCACCCGCGCACGGATTTGTGCGAAAACGTGTTTTAAGCATGCACATGCATCTTTTGGTAGACGCGGATGAAGTTTTCTGCAAAACCACAAGATGTGCATGCAAATGGTGCTTTTGGCAGAACGCGCACGTGGATTTCTACCAAACGACGTGCTAAGCATGCCGATGCTGCTCTTTTTAGCACCCGCGCACGCATTTGTGCGAAAACGCGTTTTAAGCATGCACATGCATCTTTTGGTAGACGCGGATGAAGTTTTCTGCAAAACCACAAGATGTGCATGCAAATGGTGCTTTTTGCAGAACGCGCACGTGGATTTCTACCAAACGACGTGCTAAGCATGCCGATGCTGCTCTTTTTAGCACCCGCGCACGCATTTGTGCGAAAACGCGTTTTAAGCATGCACATGCATCTTTTGGTAGACGCGGATGAAGTTTTCTGCAAAACCACAAGATGTGCATGCAAATGGTGCTTTTTGCAGAACGCGCACGTGGATTTCTACCAAACGACGTGCTAAGCTTGCCGATGCTGCTCTTTTTAGCACCCGCGCACGGATTTGTGCGAAAACGCGTTTTAAGCATGCACATGCATCTTTTGGTAGACGCGGATGAAGTTTTCTGCAAAACCACAAGATGTGCATGCAAATGGTGCTTTTGGCAGAACGCGCACGTGGATTTCTACCAAACGACGTGCTAAGCATGCCGATGCTGCTCTTTTTAGCACCCGCGCACGCATTTGTGCGAAAACGCGTTTTAAGCATGCACATGCATCTTTTGGTAGACCCGGATGAAGTTTTCTGCAAAACCACAAGATGTGCATGCAAATGGTGCTTTTTGCAGAACGCGCACGTGGATTTCTACCAAACGACGTGCTAAGCATGCCGATGCTGCTCTTTTTAGCACCCGCGCACGGATTTGTGCGAAAACGCGTTTTAAGCATGCACATGCATCTTTTGGTAGACGCGGATGAAGTTTTCTGCAAAACCACAAGATGTGCATGCAAATGGTGCTTTTGGCAGAACGCGCACGTAGATTTCTACCAAACGACGTGCTAAGCATGCCGATGCTGCTCTTTTTAGCACCCGCGCACGCATTTGTGCGAAAACGCGTTTTAAGCATGCACATGCATCTTTTGGTAGACGCGGATGAAGTTTTCTGCAAAACCACAAGATGTGCATGCAAATGGTGCTTTTTGCAGAACGCGCACGTGGATTTCTACCAAACAACGTGCTAAGCATGCCGATGCTGCTCTTTTTAGCACCCGCGCACGCATTTGTGCGAAAACGCGTTTTAAGCATGCACATGCATCTTTTGGTAGACGCGGATGAAGTTTTCTGCAAAACCACAAGATGTGCATGCAAATGGTGCTTTTTGCAGAACGCGCACGTGGATTTCTACCAAACGACGTGCTAAGCATGCCGATGCTGCTCTTTTTAGCACCCGCGCACGGATTTGTGCGAAAACGTGTTTTAAGCATGCACATGCATCTTTTGGTAGACGCGGATGAAGTTTTCTGCAAAACCACAAGATGTGCATGCAAATGGTGCTTTTGGCAGAACGCGCACGTGGATTTCTACCAAACGACGTGCTAAGCATGCCGATGCTGCTCTTTTTAGCACCCGCGCATGGATTTGTGCGAAAACGCGTTTTAAGCATGCACATGCATCTTTTGGTAGACGCGGATGAAGTTTTCTGCAAAACCACAAGATGTGCATGCAAATGGTGCTTTTTTGCAGAACGCGCTCGTGGATTTCTACCAAACGACGTGCTAAGCATGCCGATGCTGCTCTTTTTAGCACCCGCGCACGCATTTGTGCGAAAACGCGTTTTAAGCATGCACATGCATCTTTTGGTAGACGCGGATGAAGTTTTCTGCAAAACCACAATATGTGCATGCAAATGGTGCTTTTTGCAGAACGCGCACGTGGACTTCTACCAAACGACGTGCTAAGCTTGCCGATGCTGCTCTTTTTAGCACCCGCGCACAGATTTGTGCGAAAACGCGTTTTAAGCATGCACATGCATCTTTTGGTAGACGCGGATGAAGTTTTCTGCAAAACCACAAGATGTGCATGCAAATGGTGCTTTTTGCAGAACGCGCACGTGGATTTCTACCAAACGACGCGCTAAGCATGCCGATGCTGCTCTTTTTAGCACCCGCGCACGGATTTGTGCGAAAACGCGTTTTAAGCATGCACATGCATCTTTTGGTAGACGCGGATGAAGTTTTCTGCAAAACCACAAGATGTGCATGCAAATGGTGCTTTTGGCAGAACGCGCACGTGGATTTCTACCAAACGACGTGCTAAGCATGCCAATGCTGCTCTTTTTAGCACCCGCGCACGGATTTGTGCGAAAAGGCGTTTTAAGCATGCACATGCATCTTTTGGTAGACGCGGATGAAGTTTTCTGCAAAACCACAAGATGTGCATGCAAATGGTGCTTTTTGCAGAACGCGCACGTGGATTTCTACCAAACGACGTGCTAAGCATGCCGATGCTGCTCTTTTTAGCACCCACGCACGGATTTGTGCGAAAACGCGTTTTAAGCATGCACATGCATCTTTTGGTAGACGCGGATGAAGTTTTCTGCAAAACCACAAGATGTGCATGCAAATGGTGCTTTTTGCAGAACGCGCACGTGGATTTCTACCAAACGACGTGCTAAGCATGCCGATGCTGCTCTTTTTAGCACCCGCGCACGGATTTGTGCGAAAACGCGTTTTAAGCATGCACATGCATCTTTTGGTAGACGCGGATGAAGTTTTCTGCAAAACCACAAGATGTGCATGCAAATGGTGCTTTTGGCAGAACGCGCACGTGGATTTCTACCAAACGACGTGCTAAGCATGCCAATGCTGCTCTTTTTAGCACCCGCGCACGGATTTGTGCGAAAACGCGTTTTAAGCATGCACATGCATCTTTTGGTAGACGCGGATGAAGTTTTCTGCAAAACCACAAGATGTGCATGCAAATGGTGCTTTTTGCAGAACGCGCACGTGGATTTCTACCAAACGACGTGCTTAGCATGCCGATGCTGCTCCTTTTAGCACCCACGCACGGATTTGTGCGAAAACGCGTTTTAAGCATGCACATGCATCTTTTGGTAGACGCGGATGAAGTTTTCTGCAAAACCACAAGATGTGCATGCAAATGGTGCTTTTTGCAGAACGCGCACGTGGATTTCTACCAAACGACGTGCTAAGCATGCCGATGCTGCTCTTTTTAGCACCCGCGCACGGATTTGTGCGAAAACGCGTTTTAAGCATGCACATGCATCTTTTGGTAGACGCGGATGAAGTTTTCTGCAAAACCACAAGATGTGCATGCAAATGGTGCTTTTGGCAGAACGCGCACGTGGATTTCTACCAAACGACGTGCTAAGCATGCCAATGCTGCTCTTTTTAGCACCCGCGCACGCATTTGTGCGAAAACGCGTTTTAAGCATGCACATGCATCTTTTGGTAGACGCGGATGAAGTTTTCTGCAAAACCACAAGATGTGCATGCAAATGGTGCTTTTTGCAGAACGCGCACGTGGATTTCTACCAAACGACGTGCTAAGCATGCCGATGCTGCTCTTTTTAGCACCCGCGCACGCATTTGTGCGAAAACGCGTTTTAAGCATCCACATGCATCTTTTGGTAGACGCGGATGAAGTTTTCTGCAAAACCACAAGATGTGCATGCAAATGGTGCTTTTTGCAGAACGCGCACGTGGATTTCTACCAAACGACGTGCTAAGCTTGCCGATGCTGCTCTTTTTAGCACCCGCGCACGGATTTGTGCGAAAACGCGTTTTAAGCATGCACATGCATCTTTTGGTAGACGCGGATGAAGTTTTCTGCAAAACCACAAGATGTGCATGCAAATGGTGCTTTTGGCAGAACGCGCACGTGGATTTCTACCAAACGACGTGCTAAGCATGCCGATGCTGCTCTTTTTAGCACCCGCGCACGCATTTGTGCGAAAACGCGTTTTAAGCATGCACATGCATCTTTTGGTAGACCCGGATGAAGTTTTCTGCAAAACCACAAGATGTGCATGCAAATGGTGCTTTTTGCAGAACGCGCACGTGGATTTCTACCAAACGACGTGCTAAGCATGCCGATGCTGCTCTTTTTAGCACCCGCGCACGGATTTGTGCGAAAACGCGTTTTAAGCATGCACATGCATCTTTTGGTAGACGCGGATGAAGTTTTCTGCAAAACCACAAGATGTGCATGCAAATGGTGCTTTTGGCAGAACGCGCACGTAGATTTCTACCAAACGACGTGCTAAGCATGCCGATGCTGCTCTTTTTAGCACCCGCGCACGCATTTGTGCGAAAACGCGTTTTAAGCATGCACATGCATCTTTTGGTAGACGCGGATGAAGTTGTCTGCAAAACCACAAGATGTGCATGCAAATGGTGCTTTTTGCAGAACGCGCACGTGGATTTCTACCAAACAACGTGCTAAGCATGCCGATGCTGCTCTTTTTAGCACCCGCGCACGCATTTGTGCGAAAACGCGTTTTAAGCATGCACATGCATCTTTTGGTAGACGCGGATGAAGTTTTCTGCAAAACCACAAGATGTGCATGCAAATGGTGCTTTTTGCAGAACGCGCACGTGGATTTCTACCAAACGACGTGCTAAGCATGCCGATGCTGCTCTTTTTAGCACCCGCGCACGGATTTGTGCGAAAACGTGTTTTAAGCATGCACATGCATCTTTTGGTAGACGCGGATGAAGTTTTCTGCAAAACCACAAGATGTGCATGCAAATGGTGCTTTTGGCAGAACGCGCACGTGGATTTCTACCAAACGACGTGCTAAGCATGCCGATGCTGCTCTTTTTAGCACCCGCGCACGCATTTGTGCGAAAACGCGTTTTAAGCATGCACATGCATCTTTTGGTAGACGCGGATGAAGTTTTCTGCAAAACCACAAGATGTGCATGCAAATGGTGCTTTTTTGCAGAACGCGCTCGTGGATTTCTACCAAACGACGTGCTAAGCATGCCGATGCTGCTCTTTTTAGCACCCGCGCACGCATTTGTGCGAAAACGCGTTTTAAGCATGCACATGCATCTTTTGGTAGACGCGGATGAAGTTTTCTGCAAAACCACAATATGTGCATGCAAATGGTGCTTTTTGCAGAACGCGCACGTGGACTTCTACCAAACGACGTGCTAAGCTTGCCGATGCTGCTCTTTTTAGCACCCGCGCACAGATTTGTGCGAAAACGCGTTTTAAGCATGCACATGCATCTTTTGGTAGACGCGGATGAAGTTTTCTGCAAAACCACAAGATGTGCATGCAAATGGTGCTTTTTTGCAGAACGCGCTCGTGGATTTCTACCAAACGACGTGCTAAGCATGCCGATGCTGCTCTTTTTAGCACCCGCGCACGCATTTGTGCGAAAACGCGTTTTAAGCATGCACATGCATCTTTTGGTAGACGCGGATGAAGTTTTCTGCAAAACCACAAGATGTGCATGCAAATGCTGCTTTTTGCAGAACGCGCACGTGGATTTCTACCAAACGACGTGCTAAGCATGCCGATGCTGCTCTTTTTAGCACCCGCGCACGCATTTGTGCGAAAACGCGTTTTAAGCATGCACATGCATCTTTTAGTAGACGCGGATGAAGTTTTCTGCAAAACCACAAGATGTGCATGCAAATGGTGCTTTTTGCAGAACGCGCACGTGGATTTCTACCAAACGACGTGCTAAGCATGCCGATGCTGCTCTTTTTAGCACCCGCGCACGGATTTGTGCGAAAACGCGTTTTAAGCATGCACATGCATCTTTTGGTAGACGCGGATGAAGTTTTCTGCAAAACCACAAGATGTGCATGCAAATGGTGCTTTTGGCAGAACGCGCACGTGGATTTCTACCAAACGACGTGCTAAGCTTGCCGATGCTGCTCTTTTTAGCACCCGCGCACGGATTTGTGCGAAAACGCGTTTTAAGCATGCACATGCATCTTTTGGTAGACGCGGATGAAGTTTTCTGCAAAACCACAAGATGTGCATGCAAATGGTGCTTTTGGCAGAACGCGCACGTGGAATTCTACCAAACGACGTGCTAAGCATGCCGATGCTGCTCTTTTTAGCACCCGCGCACGCATTTGTGCGAAAACGCGTTTTAAGCATGCACATGCATCTTTTGGTAGACGCGGATGAAGTTTTCTGCAAAACCACAAGATGTGCATGCAAATGGTGCTTTTTGCAGAACACGCACGTGGATTTCTACCAAACGATGTGCTAAGCTTGCCGATGCTGCTCTTTTTAGCACCCGCGCACGGATTTGTGCGAAAACGCGTTTTAAGCATGCACATGCATCTTTTGGTAGACGCGGATGAAGTTTTCTGCAAAACCACAAGATGTGCATGCAAATGGTGCTTTTGGCAGAACGCGCACGTGGATTTCTACCAAACGACGTGCTAAGCATGCCGATGCTGCTCTTTTTAGCACCCGCGCACGCATTTGTGCGAAAACGCGTTTTAAGCATGCACATGCATCTTTTGGTAGACGCGGATGAAGTTTTCTGCAAAACCACAAGATGTGCATGCAAATGGTGCTTTTTGCAGAACGCGCACGTGGATTTCTACCAAACGACGTGCTAAGCATGCCGATGCTGCTGTTTTTAGCACCCGCGCACGGATTTGTGCGAAAACGCGTTTTAAGCATGCACATGCATCTTTTGGTAGACGCGGATGAAGTTTTCTGCAAAACCACAAGATGTGCATGCAAATGGTGCTTTTGGCAGAACGCGCACGTAGATTTCTACCAAACGACGTGCTAAGCATGCCGATGCTGCTCTTTTTAGCACCCGCGCACGCATTTGTGCGAAAAACGCGTTTTAAGCGTGCACATGCATCTTTTGGTAGACGCGGATGAAGTTTTCTGCAACACCACAAGATGTGCATGCAAATGGTGCTTTTTGCAGAACGCGCACGTGGATTTCTACCAAACGACGTGCTAAGCATGCCGATGCTGCTCTTTTTAGCACCCGCGCACGCATTTGTGCGAAAACGCGTTTTAAGCATGCACATGCATCTTTTGGTAGACGCGGACGAAGTTTTCTGCGAAACCACAAGATGTGCATGCAAATGGTGCTTTTTGCAGAACGCGCACGTGGATTTCTACCAAACGACGTGCTAAGCATGCCGATGCTGCTCTTTTTAGCACCCGCGCACGCATTTGTGCGAAAACGCGTTTTAAGCATGCACATGCATCCTTTGGTAGACGCGGATGAAGTTTTCTGCAAAACCACAAGATGTGCATGCAAATGGTGCTTTTTGCAGAACGCGCACGTGGATTTCTACCAAACGACGTGCTAAGCATGCCGATGCTGCTCTTTTTAGCACCCGCGCACGGATTTGTGCGAAAACGCGTTTTAAGCATGCACATGCATCTTTTGGTAGACGCGGATGAAGTTTTCTGCAAAACCACAAGATGTGCATGCAAATGGTGCTTTTGGCAGAACGCGCACGTGGATTTCTACCAAACGACGTGCTAAGCATGCCGATGCTGCTCTTTTTAGCACCCGCGCACGCATTTGTGCGAAAACGCGTTTTAAGCATGCACATGCATCTTTTGGTAGACGCGGATGAAGTTTTCTGCAAAACCACAAGATGTGAATGCAAATGGTGCTTTTGGCAGAACGCGCACGTGGATTTCTACCAAACGACGTGCTAAGCATGCCGATGCTGCTCTTTTTAGGACCCGCGCACGGATTTGTGCGAAAACGCGTTTTAAGCATGCACATGCATCTTTTGGTAGACGCGGATGAAGTTTTCTGCAAAACCACAAGATGTGCATGCAAATGGTGCTTTTGGCAGAACGCGCACGTGGATTTCTACCAAACGACGTGCTAAGCATGCCGATGCTGCTCTTTTTAGCACCCGCGCACGCATTTGTGCGAAAACGCGTTTTAAGCATGCACATGCATCTTTTGGTAGACGCGGATGAAGTTTTCTGCAAAACCACAAGATGTGCATGCAAATGGTGCTTTTTGCAGAACGCGCACGTGGATTTCTACCAAACGACGTGCTAAGCATGCCGATGCTGCTCTTTTTAGCACCCGCGCACGCATTTGTGCGAAAACGCGTTTTAAGCATGCACATGCATCTTTTGGTAGACGCGGATGAAGTTTTCTGCAAAACCACAAAATGTGCATGCAAATGGTGCTTTTTGCAGAACGCGCACGTGGATTTCTACCAAACGACGTGCTAAGCATGCCGATGCTGCTCTTTTTAGCACCCGCGCACGCATTTGTGCGAAAACGCGTTTTAAGCATGCACATGCATCTTTTGGTAGACGCGGATGAAGTTTTCTGCAAAACCACAAGATGTGCATGCAAATGGTGCTTTTTGCAGAACGCGCACGTGGATTTCTACCAAACGACGTGCTAAGCATGCCGATGCTGCTCTTTTTAGCACCCGCGCACGGATTTGTGCGAAAACGCGTTTTAAGCATGCACATGCATCTTTTGGTATACGCGGATGAAGTTTTTTGCAAAACCACAAGATGTGCATGCAAATGGTGCTTTTGGCAGAACGCGCACGTGGATTTCTACGAAACGACGTGCTAAGCATGCCGATGCTGCTCTTTTTAGCACCCGCGCACGCATTTGTGCGAAAACGCGTTTTAAGCATGCACATGCATCTTTTGGTAGACGCGGATGAAGTTTTCTGCAAAACCACAAGATGTGCATGCAAATGGTGCTTTTGGCAGAACGCGCACGTGGATTTCTACCAAACGACGTGCTAAGCATGCCGATGCTGCTCTTTTTAGCACCCGCGCACGCATTTGTGCGAAAACGCGTTTTAAGCATGCACATGCATCTTTTGGTAGACGCGGATGAAGTTTTCTGCAAAACCACAAAATGTGCATGCAAATGGTGCTTTTTGCAGAACGCGCACGTGGATTTCTACCAAACGACGTGCTAAGCATGCCGATGCTGCTCTTTTTAGCACCCGCGCACGCATTTGTGCGAAAACGCGTTTTAAGCATGCACATGCATCTTTTGGTAGACGCGGATGAAGTTTTCTGCAAAACCACAAGATGTGCATGCAAATGGTGCTTTTTGCAGAACGCGCACGTGGATTTCCACCAAACGACGTGCTAAGCATGCCGATGCTGCTCTTTTTAGCACCCGCGCACGGATTTGTGCGAAAACGCGTTTTAAGCATGCACATGCAGCTTTTGGTAGACGCGGATGAAGTTTTCTGCAAAACCACAAGATGTGCATGCAAATGGTGCTTTTCGCAGAACGCGCACGTGGATTTCTACCAAACGACGTGCTAAGCATGCCGATGCTGCTCTTTTTAGCACCCGCGCACGCATTTGTGCGAAAACGCGTTTTAAGCATGCACATGCATGTTTTGGTAGACGCGGATGAAGTTTTCTGCAAAACCACAAGATGTGCATGCAAATGGTGCTTTTTGCAGAACGCGCACGTGGATTTCTACCAAACGACGTGCTAAGCATGCCGATGCTGCTCTTTTTAGCACCCGCGCACGCATTTGTGCGAAAACGCGTTTTAAGCATGCACATGCATCTTTTGGTAGACGCGGATGAAGTTTTCTGCAAAAACCACAAGATGTGCATGCAAATGGTGCTTTTGGCAGAACGCGCACGTGGATTTCTACCAAACGACGTGCTAAGCATGCCGATGCTGCTCTTTTTAGCACCCGCGCACGCATTTGTGCGAAAACGCGTTTTAAGCATGCACATGCATCTTTTGGTAGACGCGGATGAAGTTTTCTGCAAAACCACAAGATGTGCATGCAAATGGTGCTTTTTGCAGAACGCCCACGTGGATTTCTACCAAACGACGTGCTAAGCATGCCGATGCTGCTCTTTTTAGCACCCGCGCACGGATTTGTGCGAAAACGCGTTTTAAGCATGCACATGCATCTTTTGGTAGACGCGGATGAAGTTTTCTGCAAAACCACAAGATGTGCATGCAAATGGTGCTTTTCGCAGAACGCGCACGTGGATTTCTACCAAACGACGTGCTAAGCATGCCGATGCTGCTCTTTTTAGCACCCGCGCACGCATTTGTGCGAAAACGCGTTTTAAGCATGCACATGCATCTTTTGGTAGACGCGGATGAAGTTTTCTGCAAAACCACAAGATGTGCATGCAAATGGTGCTTTTTGCAGAACGCGCACGTGGATTTCTACCAAACGACGTGCTAAGCATGCCGATGCTGCTCTTTTTAGCACCCGCGCACGCATTTGTGCGAAAACGCGTTTTAAGCATGCACATGCATCTTTTGGTAGACGCGGACGAAGTTTTCTGCGAAACCACAAGATGTTCATGCAAATGGTGCTTTTTGCAGAACGCGCACGTGGATTTCTACCAAACGACGTGCTAAGCATGCCGATGCTGCTCTTTTTAGCACCCGCGCACGCATTTGTGCGAAAACGCGTTTTAAGCATGCACATGCATCTTTTGGTAGACGCGGATGAAGTTTTCTGCAAAACCACAAGATGTGAATGCAAATGGTGCTTTTGGCAGAACGCGCACGTGGATTTCTACCAAACGACGTGCTAAGCATGCCGATGCTGCTCTTTTTAGCACCCGGGCACGCATTTGTGCGAAAACGCGTTTTAAGCATGCACATGCATCTTTTGGTAGACGCGGATGAAGTTTTCTGCAAAACCACAAGATGTGCATGCAAATGGTGCTTTTGGCAGAACGCGCACGTAGATTTCTACCAAACGACGTGCTAAGCATGCCGATGCTGCTCTTTTTAGCACCCGCGCACGCATTTGTGCGAAAACGCGTTTTAAGCATGCACATGCATCTTTTGGTAGACGCGGATGAAGTTTTCTGCAAAACCACAAGATGTGAATGCAAATGGTGCTTTTGGCAGAACGCGCACGTGGATTTCTACCAAACGACGTGCTAAGCATGCCGATGCTGCTCTTTTTAGCACCCGCGCACGGATTTGTGCGAAAACGCGTTTTAAGCATGCACATGCATCTTTTGGTAGACGCGGATGAAGTTTTCTGCAAAACCACAAGATGTGCATGCAAATGGTGCTTTTGGCAGAACGCGCACGTGCATTTCTACCAAACGACGTGCTAAGCATGCCGATGCTGCTCTTTTTAGCACCCGCGCACGCATTTGTGCGAAAACGCGTTTTAATCATGCACATGCATCTTTTGGTAGACGCGGATGAAGTTTTCTGCAAAACCACAAGATGTGCATGCAAATGGTGCTTTTTGCAGAACGCGCACGTGGATTTCTACCAAACGACGTGCTAAGCATGCCGATGCTGCTCTTTTTAGCACCCGCGCACGGATTTGTGCGAAAACGCGTTTTAAGCATGCACATGCAGCTTTTGGTAGACGCGGATGAAGTTTTCTGCAAAACCACAAGATGTGCATGCAAATGGTGCTTTTCGCAGAACGCGCACGTGGATTTCTACCAAACGACGTGCTAAGCATGCCGATGCTGCTCTTTTTAGCACCCGCGCACGCATTTGTGCGAAAACGCGTTTTAAGCATGCACATGCATCTTTTGGTAGACGCGGACGAAGTTTTCTGCGAAACCACAAGATGTGCATGCAAATGGTGCTTTTTGCAGAACGCGCACGTGGATTTCTACCAAACCACGTGCTAAGCATGCCGATGCTGCGCTTTTTAGCACCCGCGCACGGATTTGTGCGAAAACGCGTTTTAAGCATGCACATGCATCTTTTGGTAGACGCGGATGAAGTTTTCTGCAAAACCACAATATGTGCATGCAAATGGTGCTTTTGGCAGAACGCGCACGTGGATTTCTACCAAACGACGTGCTAAGCATGCCGATGCTGCTCTTTTTAGCACCCGGGCACGCATTTGTGCGAAAACGCGTTTTAAGCATGCACATGCATCTTTTGGTAGACGCGGATGAAGTTTTCTGCAAAACCACAAGATGTGCATTCAAATGGTGCTTTTGGCAGAACGCGCACGTGGATTTCTACCAAACGACGTGCTAAGCATGCCGATGCTGCTCTTTTTAGCACCCGCGCACGCATTTGTGCGAAAACGCGTTTTAAGCATGCACATGCATCTTTTGGTAGACGCGGATGAAGTTTTCTGCAAAACCACAAGATGTGAATGCAAATGGTGCTTTTGGCAGAACGCGCACGTGGATTTCTACCAAACGACGTGCTAAGCATGCCGATGCTGCTCTTTTTAGCACCCGCGCACGGATTTGTGCGAAAACGCGTTTTAAGCATGCACATGCATCTTTTGGTAGACGCGGATGAAGTTTTCTGCAAAACCACAAGATGTGCATGCAAATGGTGCTTTTGGCATAACGCGCACGTGGATTTCTACCAAACGACGTGCTAAGCATGCCGATGCTGCTCTTTTTAGCACCCGCGCACGCATTTGTGCGAAAACGCGTTTTAAGCATGCACATGCATCTTTTGGTAGACGCGGATGAAGTTTTCTGCAAAACCACAAGATGTGCATGCAAATGGTGCTTTTGGCAGAACGCGCACGTGGATTTCTACCAAACGACGTGCTAAGCATGCCGATGCTGCTCTTTTTAGCACCCGCGCACGGATTTGTGCGAAAACGCGTTTTAAGCATGCACATGCAGCTTTTGGTAGACGCGGATGAAGTTTTCTGCAAAACCACAAGATGTGCATGCAAATGGTGCTTTTCGCAGAACGCGCACGTGGATTTCTACCAAACGACGTGCTAAGCATGCCGATGCTGCTCGTTTTAGCACCCGCGCACGCATTTGTGCGAAAACGCGTTTTAAGCATGCACATGCATCTTTTGGTAGACGCGGACGAAGTTTTCTGCGAAACCACAAGATGTGCATGCAAATGGTGCTTTTTGCAGAACGCGCACGTGGATTTCTACCAAACCACGTGCTAAGCATGCCGATGCTGCTCTTTTTAGCACCCGCGCACGCATTTGTGCGAAAACGCGTTTTAAGCATGCACATGCATCCTTTGGTAGACGCGGATGAAGTTTTCTGCAAAACCACAAGATGTGCATGCAAATGGTGCTTTTTGCAGAACGCGCACGTGGATTTCTACCAAACGACGTGCTAAGTATGCCGATGCTGCTCTTTTTAGCACCCGCGCACGGATTTGTGCGAAAACGCGTTTTAAGCATGCACATGCATCTTTTGGTAGACGCGGATGAAGTTTTCTGCAAAACCACAAGATGTGCATTCAAATGGTGCTTTTGGCAGAACGCGCACGTGGATTTCTACCAAACGACGTGCTAAGCATGCCGATGCTGCTCTTTTTAGCACCCGCGCACGCATTTGTGCGAAAACGCGTTTTAAGCATGCACATGCATCTTTTGGTAGACGCGGATGAAGTTTTCTGCAAAACCACAAGATGTGAATGCAAATGGTGCTTTTGGCAGAACGCGCACGTGGATTTCTACCAAACGACGTGCTAAGCATGCCGATGCTGCTCTTTTTAGCACCCGCGCATGGATTTGTGCGAAAACGCGTTTTAAGCATGCACATGCATCTTTTGGTAGACGCGGATGAAGTTTTCTGCAAAACCACAAGATGTGCATGCAAATGGTGCTTTTGGCAGAACGCGCACGTGGATTTCTACCAAACGACGTGCTAAGCATGCCGATGCTGCTCTTTTTAGCACCCGCGCACGCATTTGTGCGAAAACGCGTTTTAAGCATGCACATGCATCTTTTGGTAGACGCGGATGAAGTTTTCTGCAAAACCACAAGATGTGCATGCAAATGGTGCTTTTTGCAGAACGCGCACGTGGGATTTCTACCAAACGACGTGCTAAGCATGCCGATGCTGCTCTTTTTAGCACCCGCGCACGGATTTGTGCGAAAACGCGTTTTAAGCATGCACATGCAGCTTTTGGTAGACGCGGATGAAGTTTTCTGCAAAACCACAAGATGTGCATGCAAATGGTGCTTTTCGCAGAACGCGCACGTGGATTTCTACCAAACGACGTGCTAAGCATGCCGATGCTGCTCTTTTTAGCACCCGCGCACGCATTTGTGCGAAAACGCGTTTTTAAGCATGCACATGCATCTTTTGGTAGACGCGGATGAAGTTTTCTGCAAAACCACAAGATGTGCATGCAAATGGTGCTTTTTGCAGAACGCGCACGTGGATTTCTACCAAACGACGTGCTAAGCATGCCGATGCTGCTCTTTTTAGCACCCGCGCACGCATTTGTGCGAAAACGCGTTTTAAGCATGCACATGCATCTTTTGGTAGACGCGGATGAAGTTTTCTGCAAAACCACAAGATGTGCATGCAAATGGTGCTTTTTGCAGAACGCGCACGTGGATTTCTACCAAACGACGTGCTAAGCATGCCGATGCTGCTCTTTTTAGCACCCGCGCACGGATTTGTGCGAAAACGCGTTTTAAGCATGCACATGCATCTTTTGGTATACGCGGATGAAGTTTTTTGCAAAACCACAAGATGTGCATGCAAATGGTGCTTTTGGCAGAACGCGCACGTGGATTTCTACGAAACGACGTGCTAAGCATGCCGATGCTGCTCTTTTTAGCACCCGCGCACGCATTTGTGCGAAAACGCGTTTTAAGCATGCACATGCATCTTTTGGTAGACGCGGATGAAGTTTTCTGCAAAACCACAAGATGTGCATGCAAATGGTGCTTTTTGCAGAACGCGCACGTGGATTTCTACCAAACGACGTGCTAAGCATGCCGATGCTGCTCTTTTTAGCACCCGCGCACGCATTTTTGCGAAAACGCGTTTTAAGCATGCACATGCATCTTTTGGTAGACGCGGATGAAGTTTTCTGCAAAACCACAAGATGTGCATGCAAATGGTGCTTTTTGCAGAACGCGCACGTGGATTTCTACCAAACGACGTGCTAAGCATGCCGATGCTGCGCTTTTTAGCACCCGCGCACGGATTTGTGCGAAAACGCGTTTTAAGCATGCACATGCATCTTTTGGTAGACGCGGATGAAGTTTTCTGCAAAACCACAATATGTGCATGCAAATGGTGCTTTTGGCAGAACGCGCACGTGGATTTCTACCAAACGACGTGCTAAGCATGCCGATGCTGCTCTTTTTAGCACCCGGGCACGCATTTGTGCGAAAACGCGTTTTAAGCATGCACATGCATCTTTTGGTAGACGCGGATGAAGTTTTCTGCAAAACCACAAGATGTGCATGCAAATGGTGCTTTTGGCAGAACGCGCACGTGGATTTCTACCAAACGACGTGCTAAGCATGCCGATGCTGCTCTTTTTAGCACCCGCGCACGCATTTGTGCGAAAACGCGTTTTAAGCATGCACATGCATCTTTTGGTAGACGCGGATGAAGTTTTCTGCAAAACCACAAGATGTGCATGCAAATGGTGCTTTTTGCAGAACGCGCTCGTGGATTTCTACCAAACGACGTGCTAAGCATGCCGATGCTGCTCTTTTTAGCACCCGCGCACGCATTTGTGCGAAAACGCGTTTTAAGCATGCACATGCATCTTTTGGTAGACGCGGATGAAGTTTTCTGCAAAACCACAAGATATGCATGCAAATGGTGCTTTTTGCAGAACGCGCACGTGGAGTTCTACCAAACGACGTGCTAAGCATGCCGATGCTGCTCTTTTTAGCACCCGCGCACGGATTTGTGCGAAAGCGCGTTTTAAGCATGCACATGCATCTTTTGGTAGACGCGGATGAAGTTTTCTGCAAAACCACAAGATGTGCATGCAAATGGTGCTTTTGGCAGAACGCGCACGTGGATTTCTACCAAACGACGTGCTAAGCATGCCGATGCTGCTCTTTTTAGCACCCGCGCACGCATTTGTGCGAAAACACGTTTTAAGCATGCACATGCATCTTTTGGTAGACGCGGATGAAGTTTTCTGCAAAACCACAAGATGTGCTTGCAAATGGTGCTTTTTGCAGAACGCGCACGTGGATTTCTACCAAACGACGTGCTAAGCATGCCGATGCTGCTCTTTTTAGCACCCGCGCACGCATTTGTGCGAAAACGCGTTTTAAGCATGCACATGCATCTTTTGGTAGACGCGGATGAAGTTTTCTGCAAAACCACAAGATGTGCATGCAAATGGTGCTTTTGGCAGAACGCGCACGTGGATTTCTACCAAACGACGTGCTAAGCATGCCGATGCTGCTCTTTTTAGCACCCGCGCACGCATTTGTGCGAAAACGCGTTTTAAGCATGCACATGCATCTTTTGGTAGACGCGGATGAAGTTTTCTGCAAAACCACAAGATGTGCATGCAAATGGTGCTTTTTGCAGAACGCGCACGTGGATTTCTACCAAACGACGTGCTAAGCATGCCGATGCTGCTATTTTTAGCACCCGCGCACGCATTTGTGCGAAAACGCGTTTTAAGCATGCACATGCATCTTTTGGTAGACGCGGATGAAGTTTTCTGCAAAACCACAAGATGTGCATGCAAATGGTGCTTTTTGCAGAACGCGCACGTGGATTTCTACCAAACGACGTGCTAAGCATGCCGATGCTGCGCTTTTTAGCACCCGCGCACGGATTTGTGCGAAAACGCGTTTTAAGCATGCACATGCATCTTTTGGTAGACGCGGATGAAGTTTTCTGCAAAACCACAATATGTGCATGCAAATGGTGCTTTTGGCAGAACGCGCACGTGGATTTCTACCAAACGACGTGCTAAGCATGCCGATGCTGCTCTTTTTAGCACCCGGGCACGCATTTGTGCGAAAACGCGTTTTAAGCATGCACATGCATCTTTTGGTAGACGCGGATGAAGTTTTCTGCAAAACCACAAGATGTGCATGCAAATGGTGCTTTTGGCAGAACGCGCACGTGGATTTCTACCAAACGACGTGCTAAGCATGCCGATGCTGCTATTTTTAGCACCCGCGCACGCATTTGTGCGAAAACGCGTTTTAAGCATGCACATGCATCTTTTGGTAGACGCGGATGAAGTTTTCTGCAAAACCACAAGATGTGCATGCAAATGGTGCTTTTTGCAGAACGCGCACGTGGATTTCTACCAAACGACGTGCTAAGCATGCCGATGCTGCTCTTTTTAGCACCCGCGCACGCATTTGTGCGAAAACGCGTTTTAAGCATGCACATGCATCTTTTGGTAGACGCGGATGAAGTTTTCTGCAAAACCACAAGATGTGCATGCAAATGGTGCTTTTTGCAGAACGCGCACGTGGATTTCTACCAAACGACGTGCTAAGCATGCCGATGCTGCTCTTTTTAGCACCCGCGCACGCATTTGTGCGAAAACGCGTTTTAAGCATGCACATGCATCTTTTGGTAGACGCGGATGAAGTTTTCTGCAAAACCACAAGATGTGCATGCAAATGGTGCTTTTTGCAGAACGCGCACGTGGATTTCTACCAAACGACGTGCTAAGCATGCCGATGCTGCTCTTTTTAGCACCCGCGCACGGATTTGTGCGAAAACGCGTTTTAAGCATGCACATGCATCTTTTGGTAGACGCGGATGAAGTTTTCTGCAAAACCACAAGATGTGCATGCAAATGGTGCTTTTGGCAGAACGCGCACGTGGATTTCTACCAAACGACGTGCTAAGCATGCCGATGCTGCTCTTTTTAGCACCCGCGCACGCATTTGTGCGAAAACGCGTTTTAAGCATGCACATGCATCTTTTGGTAGACGCGGATGAAGTTTTCTGCAAAACCACAAGATGTGCATGCAAATGGTGCTTTTTGCAGAACGCGCTCGTGGATTTCTACCAAACGACGTGCTAAGCATGCCGATGCTGCTCTTTTTAGCACCCGCGCACGCATTTGTGCGAAAACGCGTTTTAAGTATGCACATGCATCTTTTGGTATACGCGGATGAAGTTTTTTGCAAAACCACAAAATGTGCATGCAAATGGTGCTTTTGGCAGAACGCGCACGTGGATTTCAACCAAACGACGTGCTAAGCATGCCGATGCTGCTCTTTTTAGCACCCGCGCACGCATTTGTGCGAAAACGCGTTTTAAGCATGCACATGCATCTTTTGGTAGACGCGGATGAAGTTTTCTGCAAAACCACAAGATGTGCATGCAAATGGTGCTTTTTGCAGAACGCGCACGTGGATTTCTACCAAACGACGTGCTAAGCATGCCGATGCTGCTATTTTTAGCACCCGCGCACGCATTTGTGCGAAAACGCGTTTTAAGCATGCACATGCATCTTTTGGTAGACGCGGATGAAGTTTTCTGCAAAACCACAAGATGTGCATGCAAATGGTGCTTTTTGCAGAACGCGCACGTGGATTTCTGCCAAACGACGTGCTAAGCATGCCGATGCTGCTCTTTTTAGCACCCGCGCACGCATTTGTGCGAAAACGCGTTTTAAGCATGTACATGCATCTTTTGGTAGACGCGGATGAAGTTTTCTGCAAAACCACAAGATGTGCATGCAAATGGTGCTTTTTGCAGAACGCGCACGTGGATTTCTACCAAACGACGTGCTAAGCATGCCGATGCTGCTCTTTTTAGCACCCGCGCACGCATTTGTGCGAAAACGCGTTTTAAGCATGCACATGCATCTTTTGGTAGACGCGGATGAAGTTTTCTGCAAAACCACAAGATGTGCATGCAAATGGTGCTTTTTGCAGAACGCGCTCGTGGATTTCTACCAAACGACGTGCTAAGCATGCCGATGCTGCTCTTTTTAGCACCCGCGCACGCATTTGTGCGAAAACGCGTTTTAAGCATGCACATGCATCTTTTGGTAGACGCGGCTGAAGTTTTCTGCAAAACCACAAGATGTGCATGCAAATGGTGCTTTTTGCAGAACGCGCACGTGGATTTCTACCAAACGACGTGCTAAGCATGCCGATGCTGCTCTTTTTAGCACCCGCGCACGGATTTGTGCGAAAACGCGTTTTAAGCATGCACATGCATCTTTTGGTAGACGCGGATGAAGTTTTCTGCAAAACCACAATATGTGCATGCAAATGGTGCTTTTGGCAGAACGCGCACGTGGATTTCTACCAAACGACGTGCTAAGCATGCCGATGCTGCTCTTTTTAGCACCCGCGCACGCATTTGTGCGAAAACACGTTTTAAGCATGCACATGCATCTTTTGGTAGACGCGGATGAAGTTTTCTGCAAAACCACAAGATGTGCATGCAAATGGTGCTTTTTGCAGAACGCGCACGTGGATTTCTACCAAACGACGTGCTAAGCATGCCGATGCTGCTCTTTTTAGCACCAGCGCACGCATTTGTGCGAAAACGCGTTTTAAGCATGCACATGCATCTTTTGGTAGACGCGGATGAAGTTTTCTGCAAAACCACAAGATGTGCATGCAAATGGTGCTTTTGGCAGAACGCGCACGTGGATTTCTACGAAACGACGTGCTAAGCATGCCGATGCTGCTCTTTTTAGCACCCGCGCACGCATTTGTGCGAAAACGCGTTTTAAGCATGCACATGCATCTTTTGGTTGACGCGGATGAAGTTTTCTGCAAAACCACAAGATGTGCATGCAAATGGTGCTTTTGGCAGAACGCGCACGTGGATTTCTACCAAACGACGTGCTAAGCATGCCGATGCTGCTATTTTTAGCACCCGCGCACGCATTTGTGCGAAAACGCGTTTTAAGCATGCACATGCATCTTTTGGTAGACGCGGATGAAGTTTTCTGCAAAACCACAAGATGTGCATGCAAATGGTGCTTTTTGCAGAACGCGCACGTGGATTTCTACCAAACGACGTGCTAAGCATGCCGATGCTGCTCTTTTTAGCACCCGCGCACGCATTTGTGCGAAAACACGTTTTAAGCATGCACATGCATCTTTTGGTAGACGCGGATGAAGTTTTCAGCAAAACCACAAGATGTGCATGCAAATGGTGCTTTTTGCAGAACGCGCACGTGGATTTCTACCAAACGACGTGCTAAGCATGCCGATGCTGCTATTTTTAGCACCCGCGCACGCATTTGTGCGAAAACGCGTTTTAAGCATGCACATGCATCTTTTGGTAGACGCGGATGAAGTTTTCTGCAAAACCACAAGATGTGCATGCAAATGGTGCTTTTTGCAGAAGGCGCACGTGGATTTCTACCAAACGACGTGCTAAGCATGCCGATGCTGCTCTTTTTAGCACCCGCGCACGCATTTGTGCGAAAACGCGTTTTAAGCATGCACATGCATCTTTTGGTAGACGCGGATGAAGTTTTCTGCAAAACCACAAGATGTGCATGCAAATGGTGCTTTTGGCAGAACGCGCACGTGGATTTCTACCAAACGACGTGCTAAGCATGCCGATGCTGCTCTTTTTAGCACCCGCGCACGCATTTGTGCGAAAACGCGTTTTAAGCATGCACAATCATCTTTTGGTAGACGCGGATGAAGTTTTCTGCAAAACCACAAGATGTGCATGCAAATGGTGCTTTTTGCAGAACGCGCACGTGGATTTCTACCAAACGACGTGGTAAGCATGCCGATGCTGCTCTTTTTAGCACCCGCGCACGGATTTGTGCGAAAACGCGTTTTAAGCATGCACATGCATCTTTTGGTAGACGCGGATGAAGTTTTCTGCAAAACCACAAGATGTGCATGCAAATGGTGCTTTTGGCAGAACGCGCACGTGGATTTCTACCAAACGACGTGCTAAGCATGCCGATGCTGCTCTTTTTAGCACCCGCGCACGCATTTGTGCGAAAACGCGTTTTAAGCATGCACATGCATCTTTTGGTAGACGCGGATGAAGTTTTCTGCAAAACCACAAGATGTGCATGCAAATGGTGCTTTTTGCAGAACGCGCTCGTGGATTTCTACCAAACGACGTGCTAAGCATGCCGATGCTGCTCTTTTTAGCACCCGCGCACGCATTTGTGCGAAAACGCGTTTTAAGCATGCACATGCATCTTTTGGTAGACGCGGATGAAGTTTTCTGCAAAACCACAAGATGTGCATGCAAATGGTGCTTTTTGAAGAACGCGCACGTGGATTTCTACCAAACGACGTGCTAAGCATGCCGATGCTGCTCTTTTTAGCACCCGCGCACGGATTTGTGCGAAAACGCGTTTTAAGCATGCACATGCATCTTTTGGTATACGCGGATGAAGTTTTTTGCAAAACCACAAGATGTGCATGCAAATGGTGCTCTTGGCAGAACGCGCACGTGGATTTCTACCAAACGACGTGCTAAGCATGCCGATGCTGCTCTTTTCAGCACCCGCGCACGCATTTGTGCGAAAACGCGTTTTAAGCATGCACATGCATCTTTTGGTAGACGCGGATGAAGTTTTCTGCAAAACCACAAGATGTGCATGCAAATGGTGCTTTTTGCAGAACGCGCACGTGGATTTCTACCAAACGACGTGCTAAGCATGCCGATGCTGCTATTTTTAGCACCCGCGCACGCATTTGTGCGAAAACGCGTTTTAAGCATGCACATGCATCTTTTGGTAGACGCGGATGAAGTTTTCTGCAAAACCACAAGATGTGCATGCAAATGGTGCTTTTTGCAGAACGCGCACGTGGATTTCTACCAAACGACGGGCTAAGCATGCCGATGCTGCTCTTTTTAGCACCCGCGCACGCATTTGTGCGAAAACGCGTTTTAAGCATGCACATGCATCTTTTGGTAGACGCGGATGAAGTTTTCTGCAAAACCACAAGATGTGCATGCAAATGGTGCTTTTTGCAGAACGCGCACGTGGATTTCTACCAAACGACGTGCTAAGCATGCCGATGCTGCTCTTTTTAGCACCCGCGCACGCATTTGTGCGAAAACGCGTTTTAAGCATGCACATGCATCTTTTGGTAGACGCGGATGAAGTTTTCTGCAAAACCACAAGATGTGCATGCAAATGGTGCTTTTTGCAGAACGCGCACGTGGATTTCTACCAAACGACGTGCTAAGCATGCCGATGCTGCTCTTTTTAGCACCCGCGCACGGATTTGTGCGAAAACGCGTTTTAAGCATGCACATGCATCTTTTGGTAGACGCGGATGAAGTTTTCTGCAAAACCACAAGATGTGCATGCAAATGGTGCTTTTGGCAGAACGCGCACGTGGATTTCTACCAAACGACGTGCTAAGCATGCCGATGCTGCTCTTTTTAGCACCCGCGCACGCATTTGTGCGAAAACGCGTTTTAAGCATGCACATGCATCTTTTGGTAGACGCGGATGAAGTTTTCTGCGAAACCACAAGATGTGCATGCAAATGGTGCTTTTGGCAGAACGCGCACGTGGATTTCTACCAAACGACGTGCTAAGCATGCCGATGCTGCTCTTTTTAGCACCCGCGCACGCATTTGTGCGAAAACGCGTTTTAAGCATGCACATGCATCTTTTGGTAGACGCGGATGAAGTTTTCTGCAAAACCACAAGATGTGCATGCAAATGGTGCTTTTTAGAACGCGCACGTGGATTTCTACCAAACGACGTGCTAAGCATGCCGATGTTGCTATTTTTAGCACCCGCGCACGCATTTGTGCGAAAACGCGTTTTAAGCATGCACATGCATCTTTTGGTAGACGCGGATGAAGTTTTCTGCAAAACCACAAGATGTGCATGCAAATGGTGCTTTTTGCAGAACGCGCACGTGGATTTCTACCAAACGACGTGCTAAGCATGCCGATGCTGCTCTTTTTAGCACCCGCGCACGCATTTGTGCGAAAACGCGTTTTAAGCATGCACATGCATCTTTTGGTAGACGCGGATGAAGTTTTCTGCAAAACCACAAGATGTGCATGCAAATGGTGCTTTTTGCAGAACGCGCACGTGGATTTCTACCAAACGACGTGCTAAGCATGCCGATGCTGCTCTTTTTAGCACCCGCGCACGCATTTGTGCGAAAACGCGTTTTAAGCATGCACATGCATCTTTTGGTAGACGCGGATGAAGTTTTCTGCAAAACCACAAGATGTGCGTGCAAATGGTGCTTTTTGCAGAACGCGCACGTGGATTTCTACCAAACGACGTGCTAAGCATGCCGATGCTGCTCTTTTTAGCACCCGCGCACGGATTTGTGCGAAAACGCGTTTTAAGCATGCACATGCATCTTTTGGTAGACGCGGATGAAGTTTTCTGCAAAACCACAAGATGTGCATGCAAATGGTGCTTTTGGCAGAACCCGCACGTGGATTTCTACCAAACGACGTGCTAAGCATGCCGATGCTGCTCTTTTTAGCACCCGCGCACGCATTTGTGCGAAAACGCGTTTTAAGCATGCACATGCATCTTTTGGTAGACGCGGATGAAGTTTTCTGCAAAACCACAAGATGTGCATGCAGATGGTGCTTTTTGCAGAACGCGCTCGTGGATTTCTACCAAACGACGTGCTAAGCATGCCGATGCTGCTCTTTTTAGCACCCGCGCACGCATTTGTGCGAAAACGCGTTTTAAGCATGCACATGCATCTTTTGGTATACGCGGATGAAGTTTTTTGCAAAACCACAAAATGTGCATGCAAATGGTGCTTTTGGCAGAACGCGCACGTGGATTTCTACCAAACGACGTGCTAAGCATGCCGATGCTGCTCTTTTTAGCACCCGCGCACGCATTTGTGCGAAAACGCGTTTTAAGCATGCACATGCATCTTTTGGTAGACGCGGATGAAGTTTTCTGCAAAACCACAAGATGTGCATGCAAATGGTGCTTTTTGCAGAACGCGCACGTGGATTTCTACCAAACGACGTGCTAAGCATGCCGATGCTGCTATTTTTAGCACCCGCGCACGCATTTGTGCGAAAACGCGTTTTAAGCATGCACATGCATCTTTTGGTAGACGCGGATGAAGTTTTCTGCAAAACCACAAGATGTGCATGCAAATGGTGCTTTTTGCAGAACGCGCACGTGGATTTCTACCAAACGACGTGCTAAGCATGCCGATGCTGCTCTTTTTAGCAGCCGCGCACGCATTTGTGCGAAAACGCGTTTTAAGCATGCACATGCATCTTTTGGTAGACGCGGATGAAGTTTTCTGCAAAACCACAAGATGTGCATGCAAATGGTGCTTTTTGCAGAACGCGCACGTGGATTTCTACCAAACGACGTGCTAAGCATGCCGATGCTGCTCTTTTTAGCACCCGCGCACGCATTTGTGCGAAAACGCGTTTTAAGCATGTACATGCATCTTTTGGTAGACGCGGATGAAGTTTTCTGCAAAACCACAAGATGTGCATGCAAATGGTGCTTTTTGCAGAACGCGCACGTGGATTTCTACCAAACGACGTGCTAAGCATGCCGATGCTGCTCTTTTTAGCACCCGCGCACGCATTTGTGCGAAAACGCGTTTTAAGCATGCACATGCATCTTTTGGTAGACGCGGATGAAGTTTTCTGCAAAACCACAAGATGTGCATGCAAATGGTGCTTTTTGCAGAACGCGCTCGTGGATTTCTACCAAACGACGTGCTAAGCATGCCGATGCTGCTCTTTTTAGCACCCGCGCACGCATTTGTGCTAAAACGCGTTTTAAGCATGCACATGCATCTTTTGGTAGACGCGGATGAAGTTTTCTGCAAAACCACAAGATGTGCATGCAAATGGTGCTTTTTGCAGAACGCGCACGTGGATTTCTACCAAACGACGTGCTAAGCATGCCGATGCTGCTCTTTTTAGCACCCGCGCACGGATTTGTGCGAAAACGCGTTTTAAGCATGCACATGCATCTTTTGGTAGACGCGGATGAAGTTTTCTGCAAAACCACAATATGTGCATGCAAATGGTGCTTTTGGCAGAACGCACACGTGGATTTCTACCAAACGACGTGCTAAGCATGCCGATGCTGCTCTTTTTAGCACCCGCGCACGCATTTGTGCGAAAACACGTTTTAAGCATGCACATGCATCTTTTGGTAGACGCGGATGAAGTTTTCTGCAAAACCACAAGATGTGCATGCAAATGGTGCTTTTTGCAGAACGCGCACGTGGATTTCTACCAAACGACGTGCTAAGCATGCCGATGCTGCTCTTTTTAGCACCCGCGCACGCATTTGTGCGAAAACGCGTTTTAAGCATGCACATGCATCTTTTGGTAGACGCGGATGAAGTTTTCTGCAAAACCACAAGATGTGCATGCAAATGGTGCTTTTGGCAGAACGCGCACGTGGATTTCTACCAAACTACGTGCTAAGCATGCCGATGCTGCTCTTTTTAGCACCCGCGCACGCATTTGTGCGAAAACGCGTTTTAAGCATGCACATGCATCTTTTGGTAGACGCGGATGAAGTTTTCTGCAAAACCACAAGATGTGCATGCAAATGGTGCTTTTGGCAGAACGCGCACGTGGATTTCTACCAAACGACGTGCTAAGCATGCCGATGCTGCTCTTTTTAGCACCCGCGCACGCATTTGTGCGAAAACGCGTTTTAAGCATGCACAATCATCTTTTGGTAGACGCGGATGAAGTTTTCTGCAAAACCACAAGATGTGCATGCAAATGGTGCTTTTTGCAGAACGCGCACGTGGATTTCTACCAAACGACGTGGTAAGCATGCCGATGCTGCTCTTTTTAGCACCCGCGCACGGATTTGTGCGAAAACGCGTTTTAAGCATGCACATGCATCTTTTGGTAGACGCGGATGAAGTTTTCTGCAAAACCACAAGATGTGCATGCAAATGGTGCTTTTGGCAGAACGCGCACGTGGATTTCTACCAAACGACGTGCTAAGCATGCCGATGCTGCTCTTTTTAGCACCCGCGCACGCATTTGTGCGAAAACGCGTTTTAAGCATGCACATGCATCTTTTGGTAGACGCGGATGAAGTTTTCTGCAAAACCACAAGATGTGCATGCAAATGGTGCTTTTTGCAGAACGCGCTCGTGGATTTCTACCAAACGACGTGCAAAGCATGCCGATGCTGCTCTTTTTAGCACCCGCGCACGCATTTGTGCGAAAACGCGTTTTAAGCATGCACATGCATCTTTTGGTAGACGCGGATGAAGTTTTCTGCAAAACCACAAGATGTGCATGCAAATGGTGCTTTTTTGCAGAACGCGCACGTGGATTTCTACCAAACGACGTGCTAAGCATGCCGATGCTGCTCTTTTTAGCACCCGCGCACGGATTTGTGCGAAAACGCGTTTTAAGCATGCACATGCATCTTTTGGTATACGCAGATGAAGTTTTTTGCAAAACCACAAGATGTGCATGCAAATGGTGCTCTTGGCAGAACGCGCACGTGGATTTCTACCAAACGACGTGCTAAGCATGCCGATGCTGCTCTTTTTAGCACCCGCGCACGCATTTGTGCGAAAACGCGTTTTAAGCATGCACATGCATCTTTTGGTAGACGCGGATGAAGTTTTCTGCAAAACCACAAGATGTGCATGCAAATGGTGCTTTTTGCAGAACGCGCACGTGGATTTCTACCAAACGACGTGCTAAGCATGCCGATGCTGCTATTTTTAGCACCCGCGCACGCATTTGTGCGAAAACGCGTTTTAAGCATGCACATGCATCTTTTGGTAGACGCGGATGAAGTTTTCTGCAAAACCACAACATGTGCATGCAAATGGTGCTTTTTGCAGAACGCGCACGTGGATTTCTACCAAACGACGTGCTAAGCATGCCGATGCTGCTCTTTTTAGCACCCGCGCACGCATTTGTGCGAAAACGCGTTTTAAGCATGCACATGCATCTTTTGGTAGACGCGGATGAAGTTTTCTGCAAAACCACAAGATGTGCATGCAAATGGTGCTTTTTGCAGAACGCGCACGTGGATTTCTACCAAACGACGTGCTAAGCATGCCGATGCTGCTCTTTTTAGCACCCGCGCACGCATTTGTGCGAAAACGCGTTTTAAGCATGCACATGCATCTTTTGGTAGACGCGGATGAAGTTTTCTGCAAAACCACAAGATGTGCATGCAAATGGTGCTTTTTGCAGAACGCGCACGTGGATTTCTACCAAACGACGTGCTAAGCATGCCGATGCTGCTCTTTTTAGCACCCGCGCACGGATTTGTGCGAAAACGCGTTTTAAGCATGCACATGCATCTTTTGGTAGACGCGGATGAAGTTTTCTGCAAAACCACAAGATGTGCATGCAAATGGTGCTTTTGGCAGAACGCGCACGTGGATTTCTACCAAACGACGTGCTAAGCATGCCGATGCTGCTCTTTTTAGCACCCGCGCACGCATTTGTGCGAAAACGCGTTTTAAGCATGCACATGCATCTTTTGGTAGACGCGGATGAAGTTTTCTGCAAAACCACAAGATGTGCATGCAAATGGTGCTTTTTGCAGAACGCGCTCGTGGATTTCTACCAAACGACGTGCTAAGCATGCCGATGCTGCTCTTTTTAGCACCCGCGCACGCATTTGTGCGAAAATGCGTTTTAAGCATGCACATGCATCTTTTGGTAGACGCGGATGAAGTTTTCTGCAAAACCACAAGATGTGCATGCAAATGGTGCTTTTTGCAGAACGCGCACGTGGATTTCTACCAAACGACGTGCTAAGCATGCCGATGCTGCTCTTTTTAGCACCCGCGCACGGATTTGTGCGAAAGCGCGTTTTAAGCATGCACATGCATCTTTTGGTAGACGCGGATGAAGTTTTCTGCAAAACCACAAGATGTGCATGCAAATGGTGCTTTTGGCAGAACGCGCACGTGGATTTCTACCAAACGACGTGCTAAGCATGCCGATGGTGCTCTTTTTAGCACCCGCGCACGCATTTGTGCGAAAACACGTTTTAAGCATGCACATGCATCTTTTAGTAGACGCGGATGAAGTTTTCTGCAAAACCACAAGATGTGCATGCAAATGGTGCTTTTTGCAGAACGCGCACGTGGATTTCTACCAAACGACGTGCTAAGCATGCCGATGCTGCTCTTTTTAGCACCCGCGCACGGATTTGTGCGAAAACGCGTTTTAAGCATGCACATGCATCTTTTGGTAGACGCGGATGAAGTTTTCTGCAAAACCACAAGATGTGCATGCAAATGGTGCTTTTGGCAGAACGCGCACGTGGATTTCTACCAAACGACGTGCTAAGCATGCCGATGCTGCTCTTTTTAGCACCCGCGCACGCATTTGTGCGAAAACGCGTTTTAAGCATGCACATGCATCTTTTGGTAGACGCGGATGAAGTTTTCTGCAAAACCACAAGATGTGCATGCAAATGGTGCTTTTTGCAGAACGCGCTCGTGGATTTCTACCAAACGACGTGCTAAGCATGCCGATGCTGCTCTTTTTAGCACCCGCGCACGCATTTGTGCGAAAATGCGTTTTAAGCATGCACATGCATCTTTTGGTAGACGCGGATGAAGTTTTCTGCAAAACCACAAGATGTGCATGCAAATGGTGCTTTTTGCAGAACGCGCACGTGGATTTCTACCAAACGACGTGCTAAGCATGCCGATGCTGCTCTTTTTAGCACCCGCGCACGGATTTGTGCGAAAGCGCGTTTTAAGCATGCACATGCATCTTTTGGTAGACGCGGATGAAGTTTTCTGCAAAACCACAAGATGTGCATGCAAATGGTGCTTTTGGCAGAACGCGCACGTGGATTTCTACCAAACGACGTGCTAAGCATGCCGATGGTGCTCTTTTTAGCACCCGCGCACGCATTTGTGCGAAAACACGTTTTAAGCATGCACATGCATCTTTTAGTAGACGCGGATGAAGTTTTCTGCAAAACCACAAGATGTGCATGCAAATGGTGCTTTTTGCAGAACGCGCACGTGGATTTCTACCAAACGACGTGCTAAGCATGCCGATGCTGCTCTTTTTAGCACCCGCGCACGCATTTGTGCGAAAACGCGTTTTAAGCATGCACATGCATCTTTTGGTAGACGCGGATGAAGTTTTCTGCAAAACCACAAGATGTGCAGGCAAATGGTGCTTTTGGCAGAACGCGCACGTGGATTTCTACCAAACGACGTGCTAAGCATGCCGATGCTGCTCTTTTTAGCACCCGCGCACGCATTTGTGCGAAAACGCGTTTTAAGCATGCACATGCATCTTTTGGTAGACGCGGATGAAGTTTTCTGCAAAACCACAAGATGTGCATGCAAATGGTGCTTTTGGCAGAACGCGCACGTGGATTTCTACCAAACGACGTGCTAAGCATGCCGATGCTGCTCTTTTTAGCACCCGCGCACGCATTTGTGCGAAAACGCGTTTTAAGCATGCACATGCATCTTTTGGTAGACGCGGATGAAGTTTTCTGCAAAACCACAAGATGTGAATGCAAATGGTGCTTTTTGCAGAACGCGCACGTGGATTTCTACCAAACGACGTGCTAAGCATGCCGATGCTGCTCTTTTTAGCACCCGCGCACGCATTTGTGCGAAAACGCGTTTTAAGCATGCACATGCATCTTTTGGTAGACGCGGATGAAGTTTTCTGCAAAACCACAAGATGTGCATGCAAATGGTGCTTTTTGCAGAACGCGCACGTGGATTTCTACCAAACGACGTGCTAAGCATGCCGATGCTGCTCTTTTTAGCACCCGCGCACGGATTTGTGCGAAAACGCGTTTTAAGCAAGCACATGCATCTTTTGGTAGACGCGGATGAAGTTTTCTGCAAAACCACAAGATGTGCATGCAAATGGTGCTTTTGGCAGAACGCGCACGTGGATTTCTACCAAACGACGTGCTAAGCATGCCGATGCTGCTCTTTTTAGCACCCGCGCACGCATTTGTGCGAAAACGCGTTTTAAGCATGCACATGCATCTTTTGGTAGACGCGGATGAAGTTTTCTGCAAAACCACAAGATGTGAATGCAAATGGTGCTTTTGGCAGAACGCGCACGTGGATGTCTACCAAACGACGTGCTAAGCATGCCGATGCTGCTCTTTTTAGCACCCGCGCACGGATTTGTGCGAAAACGCGTTTTAAGCATGCACATGCATCTTTTGGTAGACGCGGATGAAGTTTTCTGCAAAACCACAAGATGTGCATGCAAATGGTGCTTTTTGCAGAACGCGCTCGTGGATTTCTACCAAACGACGTGCTAAGCATGCCGATGCTGCTCTTTTTAGCACCCGCGCACGCATTTGTGCGAAAACGCGTTTTAAGCATGCACATGCATCTTTTGGTAGACGCGGATGAAGTTTTCTGCAAAACCACAAGATGTGCATGCAAATGGTGCTTTTTGCAGAACGCGCACGTGGATTTCTACCAAACCACGTGCTAAGCATGCCGATGCTGCTCTTTTTAGCACCCGCGCACGGATTTGTGCGAAAGCGCGTTTTAAGCATGCACATGCATCTTTTGGTAGACGCGGATGAAGTTTTCTGCAAAACCACAAGATGTGCATGCAAATGGTGCTTTTGGCAGAACGCGCACGTGGATTTCTACCAAACGACGTGCTAAGCATGCCGATGCTGCTCTTTTTAGCACCCGCGCACGCATTTGTGCGAAAACACGTTTTAAGCATGCACATGCATCTTTTGGTAGACGCGGATGAAGTTTTCTGCAAAACCACAAGATGTGCATGCAAATGGTGCTTTTTGCAGAACGCGCACGTGGATTTCTACCAAACGACGTGCTAAGCATGCCGATGCTGCTCTTTTTAGCACCCGCGCACGCATTTGTGCGAAAACGCGTTTTAAGCATGCACATGCATCTTTTGGTAGACGCGGATGAAGTTTTCTGCAAAACCACAAGATGTGCAGGCAAATGGTGCTTTTGGCAGAATGCGCACGTGGATTTCTACCAAACGACGTGCTAAGCATGCCGATGCTGCTCTTTTTAGCACCCGCGCACGCATTTGTGCGAAAACGCGTTTTAAGCATGCACATGCATCTTTTGGTAGACGCGGATGAAGTTTTCTGCAAAACCACAAGATGTGCATGCAAATGGTGCTTTTGGCAGAACGCGCACGTGGATTTCTACCAAACGACGTGCTAAGCATGCCGATGCTGCTCTTTTTAGCACCCGCGCACGCATTTGTGCGAAAACGCGTTTTAAGCATGCACATGCATCTTTTGGTAGGCGCGGATGAAGTTTTCTGCAAAACCACAAGATGTGCATGCAAATGGTGCTTTTTGCAGAACGCGCACGTGGATTTCTACCAAACGACGTGGTAAGCATGCCGATGCTGCTCTTTTTAGCACCCGCGCATGGATTTGTGCGAAAACGCGTTTTAAGCATGCACATGCATCTTTTGGTAGACGCGGATGAAGTTTTCTGCAAAACCACAAGATGTGCATGCAAATGGTGCTTTTGGCAGAACGCGCACTTGGATTTCTACCAAACGACGTGCTAAGCATGCCGATGCTGCTCTTTTTAGCACCCGCGCACGCATTTGTGCGAAAACGCGTTTTAAGCATGCACATGCATCTTTTGGTAGACGCGGATGAAGTTTTCTGCAAAACCACAAGATGTGCATGCAAATGGTGCTTTTTGCAGAACGCGCACGTGGATTTCTACCAAACGACGTGCTAAGCATGCCGATGCTGCTCTTTTTAGCACCCGCGCACGGATTTGTGCGAAAGCGCGTTTTAAGCATGCACATGCATCTTTTGGTAGACGCGGATGAAGTTTTCTGCAAAACCACAAGATGTGCATGCAAATGGTGCTTTTGGCAGAACGCGCACGTGGATTTCTACCAAACGACGTGCTAAGCATGCCGATGGTGCTCTTTTTAGCACCCGCGCACGCATTTGTGCGAAAACACGTTTTAAGCATGCACATGCATCTTTTAGTAGACGCGGATGAAGTTTTCTGCAAAACCACAAGATGTGCATGCAAATGGTGCTTTTTGCAGAACGCGCACGTGGATTTCTACCAAACGACGTGCTAAGCATGCCGATGCTGCTCTTTTTAGCACCCGCGCACGCATTTGTGCGAAAACGCGTTTTAAGCATGCACATGCATCTTTTGGTAGACGCGGATGAAGTTTTCTGCAAAACCACAAGATGTGCAGGCAAATGGTGCTTTTGGCAGAACGCGCACGTGGATTTCTACCAAACGACGTGCTAAGCATGCCGATGCTGCTCTTTTTAGCACCCGCGCACGCATTTGTGCGAAAACGCGTTTTAAGCATGCACATGCATCTTTTGGTAGACGCGGATGAAGTTTTCTGCAAAACCACAAGATGTGCATGCAAATGGTGCTTTTGGCAGAACGCGCACGTGGATTTCTACCAAACGACGTGCTAAGCATGCCGATGCTGCTCTTTTTAGCACCCGCGCACGCATTTGTGCGAAAACGCGTTTTAAGCATGCACATGCATCTTTTGGTAGACGCGGATGAAGTTTTCTGCAAAACCACAAGATGTGCATGCAAATGGTGCTTTTTGCAGAACGCGCACGTGGATTTCTACCAAACGACGTGGTAAGCATGCCGATGCTGCTCTTTTTAGCACCCGCGCATGGATTTGTGCGAAAACGCGTTTTAAGCATGCACATGCATCTTTTGGTAGACGCGGATGAAGTTTTCTGCAAAACCACAAGATGTGCATGCAAATGGTGCTTTTGGCAGAACGCGCACTTGGATTTCTACCAAACGACGTGCTAAGCATGCCGATGCTGCTCTTTTTAGCACCCGCGCACGCATTTGTGCGAAAACGCGTTTTAAGCATGCACATGCATCTTTTGGTAGACGCGGATGAAGTTTTCTGCAAAACCACAAGATGTGCATGCAAATGGTGCTTTTTGCAGAACGCGCTCGTGGATTTCTACCAAACGACGTGCTAAGCATGCCGATGCTGCTCTTTTTAGCACCCGCGCACGCATTTGTGCGAAAACGCGTTTTAAGCATGCACATGCATCTTTTGGTAGACGCGGATGAAGTTTTCTACAAAACCACAAGATGTGCATGCAAATGGTGCTTTTTGCAGAACGCGCATGTGGATTTCTACCAAACGACGTGCTAAGCATGCCGATGCTGCTATTTTTAGCACCCGCGCACGCATTTGTGCGAAAACGCGTTTTAAGCATGCACATGCATCTTTTGGTAGACGCGGATCAAGTTTTCTGCAAAACCACAAGATGTGCATGCAAATGGTGCTTTTTGCAGAACGCGCACGTGGATTTCTCTACAAACGGCGTGCTAAGCATGCCGATGGAGCTCTTTTTAGCACCCGCGCACGCATTTGTGCGAAAACGCGTTTTAAGCATGCACATGCATCTTTTGGTAGACGCGGATGAAGTTTTCTACAAAAACCACAAGATGTGCAGGCAAATGGTGCTTTTTGCAGAACGCGCACGTGGATTTCTACCAAACGACGTGCTAAGCATGCCGATGCTGCTCTTTTTAGCACCCGCGCACGGATTTGTGCGAAAACGCGTTTAAGCATGCACATGCATCTTTTGGTAGACGCGGATGAAGTTTTCTGCAAAACCACAAGATGTGCATGCAAATGGTGCTTTTGGCAGAACGCGCACGAGGATTTCTACCAAACGACGTGCTAAGCATGCCGATGCTGCTCTTTTTAGCACCCGCGCACGCATTTGTGCGAAAACGCGTTTTAAGCATGCACATGCATCTTTTGGTAGACGCGGATGAAGTTTTCTGCAAAACCACAAGATGTGCATGCAAATGGTGCTTTTGGCAGAACGCGCACGTGGATTTCTACCAAACGACGTGCTAAGCATGCCGATGCTGCTCTTTTTAGCACCCGCGCACGCATTTGTGCGAAAACGCGTTTTAAGCATGCACATGCATCTTTTGGTAGACGCGGATGAAGTTTTCTGCAAAACCACAAGATGTGAATGCAAATGGTGCTTTTTGCAGAACGCGCACGTGGATTTCTACCAAACGACGTGCTAAGCATGCCGATGCTGCTCTTTTTAGCACCCGCGCACCGCATTTGTGCGAAAACGCGTTTTAAAGCATGCACATGCATCTTTTGGTAGACGCGGATGAAGTTTTCTGCAAAACCACAAGATGTGCAAAATGGTGCTTTTTGCAGAACGCGCACGTGGATTTCTACCAAACGACGTGCTAAGCATGCCGATGCTGCTCTTTTTAGCACCCGCGCACGGATTTGTGCGAAAACGCGTTTTAAGCAAGCACATGCATCTTTTGGTAGACGCGGATGAAGTTTTCTGCAAAACCACAAGATGTGCATGCAAATGGTGCTTTTGGCAGAACGCGCACGTGGATTTCTACCAAACGACGTGCTAAGCATGCCGATGCTGCTCTTTTTAGCACCCGCGCACGCATTTGTGCGAAAACGGCGTTTTAAGCATGCACATGCATCTTTTGGTAGACGCGGATGAAGTTTTCTGCAAAACCACAAGATGTGAATGCAAATGTGCTTTTGGCAGAACGCGCACGTGGATGTCTACCAAACGACGTGCTAAGCATGCCGATGCCTGCTCTTTTTAGCACCCGCGCACGGATTTGTGCGAAAACGCGTTTTTAAGCATGCACATGCATCTTTTGGTAGACGCGGATGAAGTTTTCTGCAAAACCGACAAGATGTGCATGCACAAATGGTGCTTTTTGCAGAACGCGCTCGTGGATTTCTACCAAACGACGTGCTAAGCATGCCGATGCTGCTCTTTTTAGCACCCGCGCACGCATTTGTGCGAAAACGCGTTTTAAGCATGCACATGCATCTTTTGGTAGACGCGGATGAAGTTTTCTGCAAAACCACAAGATGTGCATGCAAATGGTGCTTTTTGCAGAACGCGCACGTGGATTTCTACCAAACCACGTGCTAAGCATGCCGATGCTGCTCTTTTTAGCACCCGCGCACGGATTTGTGCGAAAGCGCGTTTTAAGCATGCACATGCATCTTTTTGGTAGACGCGGATGAAGTTTTTCTGCAAAACCACAAGATGTGCATGCAAATGGTGCTTTTGGCAGAACGCGCACGTGGATTTCTACCAAAACGACGTGCTAAGCATGCCGATGCTGCTCTTTTTAAGCAACCCGCGCACGCATTTGTGCGAAAACACGTTTTAAGCATGCACATGCATCTTTTGGTAGACGCGGATGAAGTTTTCTGCAAAACCACAAGATGTGCATGCAAATGGTGCTTTTTGCAGAACGCGCACGTGGATTTCTACCAACGGGACGTGCTAAGCATGCCGATGCTGCTCTTTTTAGCACCCGCGCACGCATTTGTGCGAAAACGCGTTTTAAGCATGCACATGCATCTTTTGGTAGACGCGGATGAGAGTTTTCTGCAAAACCACAAGATGTGCAGGCAAATGGTGCTTTTGGCAGAATGCGCACGTGGATTTCTACCAAACGACGTGGCTAAGCATGCCGATGCTGCTCTTTTTAGCACCCGCGCACGCATTTGTGCGAAAACGCGTTTTAAGCATGCACATGCATCTTTTGGTAGGACGCGGATGAAGTTTTCTGCAAAACCACAAGATGTGCATGCAAATGTGCTTTTGGCAGAACGCGCACGTGGATTTCTACCAAACGACGTGCTAAGCATGCCGATGCTGCTCTTTTTAGCACCCGCGCACGCATTTGTGCGAAAACGCGTTTTAAGCATGCACATGCATCTTTTGGTAGGCGCGATGAAGTTTTCTGCAAAACCACAAGATGTGCATGCAAATGGTGCTTTTTTGCAGAACGCGCACGTGGATTTCTACCAAACGACGTGGTAAGCATGCCGATGCTGCTCTTTTTAGCACCCGCGCATGGATTTGTGCGAAAACGCGTTTTAAGCATGCACATGCATCTTTTGGTAGACGCGGATGAAGTTTTCTGCAAACCACAAGATGTGCATGCAAATGGTGCTTTTGGCAGAACGCGCACTTGGATTTCTACCAAACGACGTGCTAAGCATGCCGATGCTGCTCTTTTTAGCACCCGCGCACGCATTTGTGCGAAAACGCGTTTTAAGCATGCACATGCATCTTTTGGTAGACGCGGATGAAGTTTTCTGCAAAACCACAAGATGTGCATGCAAATGGTGCTTTTTGCAGAACGCGCACGTGGATTTCTACCAAACGACGTGCTAAGCATGCCGATGCTGCTCTTTTTAGCACCCGCGCACGGATTTGTGCGAAAGCGCGTTTTAAGCATGCACATGCATCTTTTGGTAGACGCGGATGAAGTTTTCTGCAAAACCACAAGATGTGCATGCAAATGGTGCTTTTGGCAGAACGCGCACGTGGATTTCTACCAAACGACGTGCTAAGCATGCCGATGGTGCTCTTTTTAGCACCCGCGCACGCATTTGTGCGAAAACACGTTTTAAGCATGCACATGCATCTTTTAGTAGACGCGGATGAAGTTTTCTGCAAAACCACAAGATGTGCATGCAAATGGTGCTTTTTGCAGAACGCGCACGTGGATTTCTACCAAACGACGTGCTAAGCATGCCGATGCTGCTCTTTTTAGCACCCGCGCACGCATTTGTGCGAAAACGCGTTTTAAGCATGCACATGCATCTTTTGGTAGACGCGGATGAAGTTTTCTGCAAAACCACAAGATGTGCAGGCAAATGGTGCTTTTGGCAGAACGCGCACGTGGATTTCTACCAAACGACGTGCTAAGCATGCCGATGCTGCTCTTTTTAGCACCCGCGCACGCATTTGTGCGAAAACGCGTTTTAAGCATGCACATGCATCTTTTGGTAGACGCGGATGAAGTTTTCTGCAAAACCACAAGATGTGCATGCAAATGGTGCTTTTGGCAGAACGCGCACGTGGATTTCTACCAAACGACGTGCTAAGCATGCCGATGCTGCTCTTTTTAGCACCCGCGCACGCATTTGTGCGAAAACGCGTTTTAAGCATGCACATGCATCTTTTGGTAGACGCGGATGAAGTTTTCTGCAAAACCACAAGATGTGCATGCAAATGGTGCTTTTTGCAGAACGCGCACGTGGATTTCTACCAAACGACGTGGTAAGCATGCCGATGCTGCTCTTTTTAGCACCCGCGCATGGATTTGTGCGAAAACGCGTTTTAAGCATGCACATGCATCTTTTGGTAGACGCGGATGAAGTTTTCTGCAAAACCACAAGATGTGCATGCAAATGGTGCTTTTGGCAGAACGCGCACTTGGATTTCTACCAAACGACGTGCTAAGCATGCCGATGCTGCTCTTTTTAGCACCCGCGCACGCATTTGTGCGAAAACGCGTTTTAAGCATGCACATGCATCTTTTGGTAGACGCGGATGAAGTTTTCTGCAAAACCACAAGATGTGCATGCAAATGGTGCTTTTTGCAGAACGCGCTCGTGGATTTCTACCAAACGACGTGCTAAGCATGCCGATGCTGCTCTTTTTAGCACCCGCGCACGCATTTGTGCGAAAACGCGTTTTAAGCATGCACATGCATCTTTTGGTAGACGCGGATGAAGTTTTCTACAAAACCACAAGATGTGCATGCAAATGGTGCTTTTTGCAGAACGCGCATGTGGATTTCTACCAAACGACGTGCTAAGCATGCCGATGCTGCTATTTTTAGCACCCGCGCACGCATTTGTGCGAAAACGCGTTTTAAGCATGCACATGCATCTTTTGGTAGACGCGGATCAAGTTTTCTGCAAAACCACAAGATGTGCATGCAAATGGTGCTTTTTGCAGAACGCGCACGTGGATTTCTACCAAACGGCGTGCTAAGCATGCCGATGGAGCTCTTTTTAGCACCCGCGCACGCATTTGTGCGAAAACGCGTTTTAAGCATGCACATGCATCTTTTGGTAGACGCGGATGAAGTTTTCTACAAAACCACAAGATGTGCAGGCAAATGGTGCTTTTTGCAGAACGCGCACGTGGATTTCTACCAAACGACGTGCTAAGCATGCCGATGCTGCTCTTTTTAGCACCCGCGCACGGATTTGTGCGAAAACGCGTTTTAAGCATGCACATGCATCTTTTGGTAGACGCGGATGAAGTTTTCTGCAAAACCACAAGATGTGCATGCAAATGGTGCTTTTGGCAGAACGCGCACGAGGATTTCTACCAAACGACGTGCTAAGCATGCCGATGCTGCTCTTTTGAGCACCCGCGCACGCATTTGTGCGAAAACGCGTTTTAAGCATGCACATGCATCTTTTGGTAGACGCGGATGAAGTTTTCTGCAAAACCACAAGATGTGAATGCAAATGGTGCTTTTTGCAGAACGCGCACGTGGATTTCTACCAAACGACGTGCTAAGCATGCCGATGCTGCTATTTTTAGCACCCGCGCACGCATTTGTGCGAAAACGCGTTTTAAGCATGCACATGCATCTTTTGGTAGACGCGGATCAAGTTTTCTGCAAAACCACAAGATGTGCATGCAAATGGTGCTTTTTGCAGAACGCGCACGTGGATTTCTACCAAACGGCGTGCTAAGCATGCCGATGGAGCTCTTTTTAGCACCCGCGCACGCATTTGTGCGAAAACGCGTTTTAAGCATGCACATGCATCTTTTGGTAGACGCGGATGAAGTTTTCTACAAAACCACAAGATGTGCATGCAAATGGTGCTTTTTGCAGAACGCGCACGTGGATTTCTACCAAACGACGTGCTAAGCATGCCGATGCTGCTCTTTTTAGCACCCGCGCACGGATTTGTGCGAAAACGCGTTTTAAGCATGCACATGCATCTTTTGGTAGACGCGGATGAAGTTTTCTGCAAAACCACAAGATGTGCATGCAAATGGTGCTTTTGGCAGAACGCGCACGAGGATTTCTACCAAACGACGTGCTAAGCATGCCGATGCTGCTCTTTTTAGCACCCGCGCACGCATTTGTGCGAAAACGCGTTTTAAGCATGCACATGCATCTTTTGGTAGACGCGGATGAAGTTTTCTGCAAAACCACAAGATGTGAATGCAAATGGTGCTTTTTGCAGAACGCGCACGTGGATTTCTACCAAACGACGTGCTAAGCATGCCGATGCTGCTCTTTTTAGCACCCGCGCACGCATTTGTGCGAAAACGCGTTTTAAGCATGCACACGCATCTTTTGGTAGACGCGGATGAAGTTTTCTGCAAAACCACAAGATGTGCATGCAAATGGTGCTTTTTGCAGAACGCGCACGTGGATTTCTACCAAACGACGTGCTAAGCATGCCGATGCTGCTCTTTTTAGCACCCGCGCACGGATTTGTGCGAAAACGCGTTTTAAGCATGCACATGCATCTTTTGGTAGACGCGGATGAAGTTTTCTGCAAAACCACAAGATGTGCATGCAAATGGTGCTTTTGGCAGAACGCGCACGTGGATTTCTACCAAACGACGTGCTAAGCATGCCGATGCTGCTCTTTTTAGCACCCGCGCACGCATTTGTGCGAAAACGCGTTTTAAGCATGCACATGCATCTTTTGGTAGACGCGGATGAAGTTTTCTGCAAAACCACAAGATGTGAATGCAAATGGTGCTTTTGGCAGAACGCGCACGTGGATGTCTACCAAACGACGTGCTAAGCATGCCGATGCTGCTCTTTTTAGCACCCGCGCACGGATTTGTGCGAAAACGCGTTTTAAGCATGCACATGCATCTTTTGGTAGACGCGGATGAAGTTTTCTGCAAAACCACAAGATGTGCATGCAAATGGTGCTTTTTGCAGAACGCGCTCGTGGATTTCTACCAAACGACGTGCTAAGCATGCCGATGCTGCTCTTTTTAGCACCCGCGCACGCATTTGTGCGAAAACGCGTTTTAAGCATGCACATGCATCTTTTGGTAGACGCGGATGAAGTTTTCTGCAAAACCACAAGATGTGCATGCAAATGGTGCTTTTTGCAGAACGCGCACGTGGATTTCTACCAAACGACGTGCTAAGCATGCCGATGCTGCTCTTTTTAGCACCCGCGCACGGATTTGTGCGAAAACGCGTTTTAAGCACGCACATGCATCTTTTGGTAGACGCGGATGAAGTTTTCTGCAAAACCACAAGATGTGCATGCAAATGGTGCTTTTGGCAGAACGCGCACGTGGATTTCTACCAAATGACGTGCTAAGCATGCCGATGCTGCTCTTTTTAGCACCCGCGCACGCATTTGTGCGAAAACGCGTTTTAAGCATGCACATGCATCTTTTGGTAGACGCGGATGAAGTTTTCTGCAAAACCACAAGATGTGAATGCAAATGGTGCTTTTGGCAGAACGCGCACGTGGATGTCTACCAAACGACGTGCTAAGCATACCGATGCTGCTCTTTTTAGCACCCGCGCACGGATTTGTGCGAAAACGCGTTTTAAGCATGCACATGCATCTTTTGGTAGACGCGGATGAAGTTTTCTGCAAAACCACAAGATGTGCATGCAAATGGTGCTTTTTGCAGAACGCGCTCGTGGATTTCTACCAAACGACGTGCTAAGCATGCCGATGCTGCTCTTTTTAGCACCCGCGCACGCATTTGTGCGAAAACGCGTTTTAAGCATGCACATGCATCTTTTGGTAGACGCGGATGAAGTTTTCTGCAAAACCACAAGATGTGCATGCAAATGGTGCTTTTTGCAGAACGCGCACGTGGATTTCTACCAAACCACGTGCTAAGCATGCCGATGCTGCTCTTTTTAGCACCCGCGCACGGATTTGTGCGAAAGCGCGTTTTAAGCATGCACATGCATCTTTTGGTAGACGCGGATGAAGTTTTCTGCAAAACCACAAGATGTGCATGCAAATGGTGCTTTTGGCAGAACGCGCACGTGGATTTCTACCAAACGACGTGCTAAGCATGCCGATGCTGCTCTTTTTAGCACCCGCGCACGCATTTGTGCGAAAACACGTTTTAAGCATGCACATGCATCTTTTGGTAGACGCGGATGAAGTTTTCTGCAAAACCACAAGATGTGCATGCAAATGGTGCTTTTTGCAGAACGCGCACGTGGATTTCTACCAAACGACGTGCTAAGCATGCCGATGCTGCTCTTTTTAGCACCCGCGCACGCATTTGTGCGAAAACGCGTTTTAAGCATGCACATGCATCTTTTGGTAGACGCGGATGAAGTTTTCTGCAAAACCACAAGATGTGCATGCAAATGGTGCTTTTGGCAGAACGCGCACGTGGATTTCTACCAAACGACGTGCTAAGCATGCCGATGCTGCTCTTTTTAGCACCCGCGCACGCATTTGTGCGAAAACGCGTTTTAAGCATGCACATGCATCTTTTGGTAGACGCGGATGAAGTTTTCTGCAAAACCACAAGATGTGCATGCAAATGGTGCTTTTGGCAGAACGCGCACGTGGATTTCTACCAAACGACGTGCTAAGCATGCCGATGCTGCTCTTTTTAGCACCCGCGCACGCATTTGTGCGAAAACGCGTTTTTAAGCATGCACATGCATCTTTTGGTAGACGCGGATGAAGTTTTCTGCAAAACCACAAGATGTGCATGCAAATGGTGCTTTTTGCAGAACGCGCACGTGGATTTCTACCAAACGACGTGGTAAGCATGCCGATGCTGCTCTTTTTAGCACCCGCGCACGCATTTGTGCGAAAACGCGTTTTAAGCATGCACATGCATCTTTTGGTAGACGCGGATGAAGTTTTCTGCAAAACCACAAGATGTGCATGCAAATGGTGCTTTTTGCAGAACGCGCACGTGGATTTCTACCAAACGACGTGCTAAGCATGCCGATGCTGCTCTTTTAGCACCCGCGCACGGATTTGTGCGAAAACGCGTTTTAAGCATGCACATGCATCTTTTGGTAGACGCGGATGAAGTTTTCTGCAAAACCACAAGATGTGCAAGCAAATGGTGCTTTTTGCAGAACGCGCTCGTGGATTTCTACCAAACGACGTGCTAAGCATGCCGATGCTGCTCTTTTTAGCACCCGCGCACGCATTTGTTCGAAAACGCGTTTTAAGCATGCATATGCATCTTTTGGTAGACGCGGATGAAGTTTTCTGCAAAACCACAAGATGTGCATGCAAATGGTGCTTTTTGCAGAACGCGCACGTGGATTTCTACCAAACGACGTGCTAAGCATGCCGATGCTGCTATTTTTAGCACCCGCGCACGCATTTGTGCGAAAACGCGTTTTAAGCATGCACATGCATCTTTTGGTAGACGCGGATCAAGTTTTCTGCAAAACCACAAGATGTGCATGCAAATGGTGCTTTTTGCAGAACGCGCGCGTGGATTTCTACCAAACGGCGTGCTACGCATGCCGATGGTGCTCTTTTTAGCACCCGCGCACGCATTTGTGCGAAAACGCGTTTTAAGCATGCACATGCATCTTTTGGTAGACGCGGATGAAGTTTTCTGCAAAACCACAAGATGTGCATGCAAATGGTGCTTTTTGCAGAACGCGCACGTGGATTTCTACCAAACGACGTGCTAAGCATGCCGATGCTGCTCTTTTTAGCACCCGCGCACGCATTTGTGCGAAAACGCGTTTTAAGCATGCACATGCATCTTTTGGTAGACGCGGATGAAGTTTTCTTCAAAACCACAAGATGTGCATGCAAATGGTGCTTTTTGCAGAACGCGCACGTGGATTTCTACCAAACGACGTGCTAAGCATGCCGATGCTGCTCTTTTTAGCACCCGCGCACGGATTTGTGCGAAAACGCGTTTTAAGCATGCACATGCATCTTTTGGTAGACGCGGATGAAGTTTTCTGCAAAACCACAAGATGTGCATGCAAATGGTGCTTTTGGCAGAACGCGCACGTGGATTTCTACCAAACGACGTGCTAAGCATGCCGATGCTGCTCTTTTTAGCACCCCGCGCACGGATTTGTGCGAAAACGCGTTTTAAGCATGCACATGCATCTTTTGGTAGACGCGGATGAAGTTTTCTGCAAAACCACAATATGTGCATGCAAATGGGGCTTTTGGCAGAACGCGCACGTGGATTTCTACCAAACGACGTGCTAAGCATGCCGATGCTGCTCTTTTTAGCACCCGCGCACGGATTTGTGCGAAAACGCGTTTTAAGCATGCACATGCATCTTTTGGTAGACGCGGATGAAGTTTTCTGCAAAACCACAAGATGTGCATGCAAATGGTGCTTTTGGCAGAACGCGCACGTGGATTTCTACCAAACGACGTGCTAAGCATGCCGATGCTGCTCTTTTAGCACCCGCGCACGGATTTGTGCGAAAACGCGTTTTAAGCATGCACATGCATCTTTTGGTAGACGCGGATGAAGTTTTCTGCAAAACCACTAGATGTGCATGCAAATGGTGCTTTTTGCAGAACGCGCACGTGGATTTCTACCAATCGACGTGCTAAGCATGCCGATGCTGCTCTTTTTAGCACCCGCGCACGGATTTGTGCGAAAACGCGTTTTAAAGCATGCACATGCATCTTTTGGTAGACGCGGATGAAGTTTTCTGCAAAACCACAAGATGTGCATGCAAATGGTGCTTTTTGCAGAACGCGCACGTGGATTTCTACCAAACGACGTGCTAAGCATGCCGATGCTGCTCTTTTTAGCACCCGCGCACGGATTTGTGCGAAAACGCGTTTTAAGCATGCACATGCATCTTTTGCTAGACGCGGATGAAGTTTTCTGCAAAACCACAAGATGTGCATGCAAATGGTGCTTTTTGCAGAACGCGCACGTGGATTTCTACCAAACGACGTGCTAAGCATGCCGATGCTGCTCTTTTTAGCACCCGCGCATGCATTTGTGCGAAAACGCGTTTTAAGCATGCACATGCATCTTTTGGTAGACGCGGATGAAGTTTTCTGCAAAACCACAAGATGTGCATGCAAATGGTGCTTTTTGCAGAACGCGCACGTGGATTTCTACCAAACGACGTGCTAAGCATGCCGATGCTGCTCTTTTTAGCACCCGCGCACGGATTTGTGCGAAAAACGCGTTTTAAGCATGCACATGCATCTTTTGGTAGACGCGGATGAAGTTTTCTGCAAAACCACAAGATGTGCATGCAAATGGTGCTTTTGGCAGAACGCGCACGTGGATTTCTACCAAACGACGTGCTAAGCATGCCGATGCTGCTCTTTTTAGCACCCGCGCACGCATTTGTGCGAAAACGCGTTTTAAGCATGCACATGCATCTTTTGGTAGACGCGGATGAAGTTTTCTGCAAAACCACAAGATGTGCATGCAAATGGTGCTTTTTGCAGAACGCGCTCGTGGATTTCTACCAAACGACGTGCTAAGCATGCCGATGCTGCTCTTTTTAGCACCCGCGCACGCATTTGTGCGAAAACGCGTTTTAAGCATGCACATGCATCTTTTGGTAGACGCGGATGAAGTTTTCTGCAAAACCACAAGATGTGCATGCAAATGGTGCTTTTTGCAGAACGCGCACGTGGATTTCTACCAAACGACGTGCTAAGCATGCCGATGCTGCTCTTTTTAGCACCCGCGCACGGATTTGTGCGAAAACGCGTTTTAAGCATGCACATGCATCTTTTGGTAGACGCGGATGAAGTTTTCTGCAAAACCACAATATCTGCATGCAAATGGTGCTTTTGGCAGAACGCGCACGTGGATTTCTACCAAACGACGTGCTAAGCATGCCGATGCTGCTCTTTTTAGCACCCGCGCACGCATTTGTGCGAAAACGCGTTTTAAGTATGCACATGCATCTTTTGGTAGACGCGGATGAAGTTTTCTGCAAAACCACAAGATGTGCATGCAAATGGTGCTTTTGGCAGAACGCGCACGTGGATTTCTACCAAACGACGTGCTAAGCATGCCGATGCTGCTCTTTTTAGCACCCGCGCACGCATTTGTGCGAAAACGCGTTTTAAGCATGCACATGCATCTTTTGGTAGACGCGGATGAAGTTTTCTGCAAAACCACAAGATGTGCATGCAAATGGTGCTTTTTGCAGAACGCGCTCGTGGATTTCTACCAAACGACGTGCTAAGCATGCCGATGCTGCTCTTTTTAGCACCCGCGCACGCATTTGTGCGAAAACGCGTTTTAAGCATGCACATGCATCTTTTGGTAGACGCGGATGAAGTTTTCTGCAAAACCACAAGATGTGCATGCAAATGGTGCTTTTTGCAGAACGCGCACGTGGATTTCTACCAAACGACGTGCTAAGCATGCCGATGCTGCTCTTTTTAGCACCCGCGCACGGATTTGTGCGAAAGCGCGTTTTAAGCATGCACATGCATCTTTTGGTAGACGCGGATGAAGTTTTCTGCAAAACCACAAGATGTGCATGCAAATGGTGCTTTTGGCAGAACGCGCACGTGGATTTCTACCAAACGACGTGCTAAGCATGCCGATGCTGCTCTTTTTAGCACCCGCGCACGCATTTGTGCGAAAACACGTTTTAAGCATGCACATGCATCTTTTGGTAGACGCGGATGAAGTTTTCTGCAAAACCACAAGATGTGCATGCAAATGGTGCTTTTTGCAGAACGCGAACGTGGATTTCTACCAAACGACGTGCTAAGCATGCCGATGCTGCTCTTTTTAGCACCCGCGCACGCATTTGTGCGAAAACGCGTTTTAAGCATGCACATGCATCTTTTGGTAGACGCGGATGAAGTTTTCTGCAAAACCACAAGATGTGCATGCAAATGGTGCTTTTGGCAGAACGCGCACGTGGATTTCTACCAAACGACGTGCTAAGCATGCCGATGCTGCTCTTTTTAGCACCAGCGCACGCATTTGTGCGAAAACGCGTTTTGAGCATGCACATGCATCTTTTGGTAGACGAGGATGAAGTTTTTCTGCAAAACCACAAGATGTGCATGCAAATGGTGCTTTTTGCAGAACGCGCACGTGGATTTCTACCAAACGACGTGCTAAGCATGCCGATGCTGCTCTTTTTAGCACCCGCGCACGCATTTGTGCGAAAACGCGTTTTAAGCATGCACATGCATCTTTTGGTAGACGCGGATGAAGTTTTCTGCAAAACCACAAGATGTGCATGCAAATGGTGCTTTTTGCAGAACGCGCACGTGGATTTCTACCAAACGACGTGCTAAGCATGCCGATGCTGCTCTTTTTAGCACCCGCGCACGGATTTGTGCGAAAACGCGTTTTAAGCATGCACATGCATCTTTTGGTAGACGCGGATGAAGTTTTCTGCAAAACCACAATATCTGCATGCAAATGGTGCTTTTGGCAGAACGCGCACGTGGATTTCTACCAAACGACGTGCTAAGCATGCCGATGCTGCTCTTTTTAGCACCCGCGCACGCATTTGTGCGAAAACGCGTTTTAAGTATGCACATGCATCTTTTGGTAGACGCGGATGAAGTTTTCTGCAAAACCACAAGATGTGCATGCAAATGGTGCTTTTGGCAGAACGCGCACGTGGATTTCTACCAAACGACGTGCTAAGCATGCTGATGCTGCTCTTTTTAGCACCCGCGCACGCATTTGTGCGAAAACGCGTTTTAAGCATGCACATGCATCTTTTGGTAGACGCGGATGAAGTTTTCTGCAAAACCACAAGATGTGCATGCAAATGGTGCTTTTTGCAGAGCGCGCTCGTGGATTTCTACCAAACGACGTGCTAAGCATGCCGATGCTGCTCTTTTTAGCACCCGCGCACGCATTTGTGCGAAAACGCGTTTTAAGCATGCACATGCATCTTTTGGTAGACGCGGATGAAGTTTTCTGCAAAACCACAAGATGTGCATGCAAATGGTGCTTTTTGCAGAACGCGCACGTGGATTTCTACCAAACGACGTGCTAAGCATGCCGATGCTCCTCTTTTTAGCACCCGCGCACGGATTTGTGCGAAAGCGCGTTTTAAGCATGCACATGCATCTTTTGGTAGACGCGGATGAAGTTTTCTGCAAAACCACAAGATGTGCATGCAAATGGTGCTTTTGGCAGAACGCGCACGTGGATTTCTACCAAACGACGTGCTAAGCATGCCGATGCTGCTCTTTTTAGCACCCGCGCACGCATTTGTGCGAAAACACGTTTTAAGCATGCACATGCATCTTTTGGTAGACGCGGATGAAGTTTTCTGCAAAACCACAAGATGTGCATGCAAATGGTGCTTTTGGCAGAACGCGCACGTGGATTTCTACCAAACGACGAGCTAAGCATGCCGATGCTGCTCTTTTTAGCACCCGCGCACGCATTTGTGCGAAAAGGCGTTTTAAGCATGCACATGCATCTTTTGGTAGACGCGGATGAAGTTTTCTGCAAAACCACAAGATGTGCATGCAAATGGTGCTTTTTGCAGAACGCGCACGTGGATTTCTACCAAACGGCGTGCTAAGCATGCCGATGGTGCTCTTTTTAGCACCCGCGCACGCATTTGTGCGAAAACGCGTTTTAAGCATGCACATGCATCTTTTGGTAGACGCGGTTGAAGTTTTCTGCAAAACCACAAGATGTGCATGCAAATGGTGCTTTTTGCAGAACGCGCACGTGGATTTCTACCAAACGACGTGCTAAGCATGCCGATGCTGCTCTTTTTAGCACCCGCGCACGCATTTGTGCGAAAACGCGTTTTAAGCATGCACATGCATCTTTTGGTAGACGCGGATGAAGTTTTCTGCAAAACCACAAGATGTGCATGCAAATGGTGCTTTTTGCAGAACGCGCACGTGGATTTCTACCAAACGACGTGCTAAGCATGCCGATGCTGCTCTTTTTAGCACCCGTGCACGGATTTGTGCGAAAACGCGTTTTAAGCATGCACATGCATCTTTTGGTAGACGCGGATGAAGTTTTCTGCAAAACCACAAGATGTGCATGCAAATGGTGTTTTTGGCAGAACGCGCACGTGGATTTCTTCCAAACGACGTGCTAAGCATGCCGATGCTGCTCTTTTTAGCACCCGCGCACGGATTTGTGCGAAAACGCGTTTTAAGCATGCACATGCATTTTTTGGTAGACGCGGATGAAGGTTTCTGCAAAACCACAATATGTGCATGCAAATGGGGCTTTTGGCAGAACGCGCACGTGGATTTCTACCAAACGACGTGCTAAGCATGCCGGTGCTGCTCTTTTTAGCACCCGCGCACGGATTTGTGCGAAAACGCGTTTTAAGCATGCACATGCATCTTTTGGTAGACGCGGATGAAGTTTTCTGCAAAACCACACGATGCGCATGCAAATGGTGCTTTTTGCATAACGCGCACGTGGATTTCTACCAAACGACGTGCTAAGCATGCCGATGC